>NC_064293.1:6851083-7155197 GCF_019186545.1 Solanum stenotomum
ATTGTATGCATTGAATGTGCCTAAAATGTTATAAGTGGCTCTATGTGCTATTATGAATGGTTTCCATGTGTATGATGATGTATGTGGTTTATATTGTGCCTAATGTACTAAATGTTCTTGAAGTTTCTCTAAAAAGGCATGATGCATAGTTTCCAACTAAATGTCCTTTTAAAAGCATATTTTGCATGGTTATCATACTTAGTGCATTATTGTACTAACACCATTCTTCTTCATCTTTTTACACCAAGTGTAGGTGATGGTGACTAAAGGGTCTTACCTAGAAGTGATGATCTTGGCTTACTATTCCCAATTTCGTGTGTGTCCTTAAATATTCAAGGACCTTAATGTTAAAAAGTTTCCTTAAGTTCTATGTATTAAATAGTAGTTTCTTTTATATTGTAAGGGCTGTGTCCCTCTTGTGTTGTAGTCATGTTTTAAGATGGCTACCTTGAGACGTAGTACTTCGATTTTGTATTAAAGGTTTAAATGAGGTGACATTTAAGTCTTGTGTTATGTTATGAAAAACTTTTAAATTTTCCGCTATTTTTCTATGATAAATGCTATGACGAATGCTAAGGGCTTGTATAAGACCTCCGAGAGGTCGAATACACCAGTAACGACTAGGGGGTGCTCTCGGGTCGTTACATAGGTCAACCATAGTATTACTTAAACAAATCTGTTGCATGTTGATATCACCATTCTTGGGTGATCATGTGTGTAGAAAAGTTTTGACGAAATGTCCTTTCTTCTATCTCCTTTTATGAATCATCCTTTAGGATAAAAAAAATCTCTAAGTTCCTCACTTCAACTTCTTTAAGCAAATAATTTGTGTCCTTTTGAAAACTCTTCAAGAGTTCAACTTCATGTTATCAACTTGTATAACAATACAAAAGATTTTTGATTGATTTAATCCACGTGAGAATTATAAAAAGGGTTTCTAAAAACTTGTATATGTTTCATGCATTTTGAACCTATCTGATATTTTCATATCAATTTTGTCAAGTGACGACATCAAGTATTAAAAGTGTGACATCTTCTAATGTCTAGGCTGTAAGTCAAATAAGCTTTACAGTTACCAAGATACATCATTCCACTTTTTACTTGATAATTATTTATACGCCAAGATGCTTTAATAGATGTAGAATTTATATCCTCATAATATTTTACAATATTGCGTTATATTTTATCAAAGATATCATCGACGAAATATCACTTTGTATCGATTCACAATACAACATAACTTATTGAGATCTCATGACTTCATTATTTTCAAGTAGCTACCCTTCTCATGAGGTTTCATGAAGTGTTGTCGTAAGCTTTTCAAGAGCACATTGTCTCCTTATTATGATCATTTTGATCCTTTGCTCCTCTCCTTTTTTCAAGAATTATTTTATTTAGAACCGATTGGTCTATCATACTTCTAGTAGACCCACCCTATTCATTAGGGACATTCAATAGGAACATTTACAACTCTTGGTTACTTCTTATCTCCCTCTTATGTTAGATAAACTAACATATATCTCAATCTATTTAGGAGAATCAGTCTTTGTGTATACATCCATTAATCATATACCGCACATCAAAATTATTAAATGAAAACTATTTGGTCCCTGACAATAGATTAATTAAGAGAAAAATTGATCATAATTTATTAGTTTGATGTATACAATTACTTTTGTATGCAATATATTATATTTCAGACCATGAAACTTTATTCTCATAAGCAACGCATTTAGTGTCATATCACCTTGGATATTTATCAATATTATCAAGATGAATCGTCTGAATTACACATTTTGAAATTGTGTTCTTAACTCAATTATCTTGGACACACAATTATGCGAATGTCAAACTGTAGGTTGACAACAAACACATATATGATTCTCTTATAGATGCATCTCTTGATCATATCACATGATTGGTGAACGAACCCATATTCACCATTTATACTTTTTAAAATTTAGAAATCTAGTCCCAACATTAGTTGATCCAATCAACTTATCATGAGAACAAAAAATAAAAAGAATTCTTGAAGAATCTTCTAGTTCTTCAATGCATGTCTATTACTCAAAATGCACATCTTTGGGATAACAAAATCATTCATGTCAACTAATAAAATAATTAGTACTAGTAAACTCTATGTTTACTATGTCATGTGCCTTTTGCTTTAGTAAATTTCTATTTACTATTATTTGAGCAAATTTCAATTTTATTACTCTACGAGTAATTTTAAGATTTATTTCTTCTCAATTTCTCTACCTCTTTTGAAGGTGAGTCGTGATCCCATCACGATTAAGTGCATGTCCGTAATGATAAGATTTCTTTTGCACTATCACATTCTCTTCAGTATTGAATTTATTTAATCCCAAATGTTAGGAATTAATCATTAAATGTTTGGGATGAAAATTCTACATTATTATCAAGGTGAATGGACTTAATATGATTATTAGAAAATTGTGTCGATATTCATATTATTTTGTACCAACAATTTTGCAAACATCAAGTTGCGAGATGACAATAGGCACACAAGAGACCATCTATTAGGACCATGAAGTATCTAAACAACCTACTTGGTGGTTGAATAGGTACACAAATATCCTCATGCATATGTTCCAAGAATGCATGAGACTCAATCTCAATTTTTGTTGGTGGTGGTCTCACAGTTAACTTGTCTTGATAACAAGTAGTACAATAAATTCACCATTTAAGCGAATTTTTAGGTTCTTTAATGGATGTCCCTTTGAATTTTCTATAATTCATCTTGTCATTATGGACTCATGATGTCCCAAACGATCATGTCAAAGTATGAAAGTAGGAAACTTTTGATTTACTATAGAATGTGTCTCAATTGCACTAATCAATGTCCAATACAAATCAGAAAATAACATGTCTGCCCAAAGACATTTTCGGTGATACGACATCGACGACCAAGATCACGACCTTTTCCACGCCTAGCATGGTGGGCATACACACTTCAGAGAATAGATCTATACTTTTAGCATTTGTCAAAAGTTCCCATCATGAATGAAACACAATCATCTAAGAATATCAAATTATGATAATTTAGTACCTCATTCCACATTCATGTGCATTATTTAATCACTTGTCTTCTTTCAGACATATTATGCACTACTACCATATTCACATTAATGAATGGAGCAAATTCTGTGGAATAGGTTTCATGACGTTTTCACCAAAGCACATTATTTTGCTATAAAAGCACCTTCCATAAATCAATGGGACTTGAACCAAATATCTTCTCATCATGGTGCACTAGACTGTAGCCCAATGTCTTACCCTCTTGATGTGATTGGACATGAATCCATCGTCTACTCCCTTTATGCGATTGGACATGAATCCATACTTTATAACGACCTTTTCCCGTCATTATGGATAAGCCAATGGGCAAGAAATTTGGGCCAAAAAATTTCTTAATAGTAACTTTGAAATTTCCAAACTAGACCAGACTTGGATGAAATTTGAGTCAGGTGAGGCCTAGGGTAATCCAATAATGGATGAGGGATTCGATTATGAATTTAATCAGTTGAGTGGATAGCCAAGATCATTAGGAGCCTATACAACTTTACATAATTGAATTCAGGCGGACAAAACTCTCGTAATTGATCTTAGCGTGAAAGGGTGACTTTAGAACATCAAGGTTTGAAGGTGTGTTGTGAAATGAGAACTTGGAACACAAATTCCGATCTCTATGTTCGTGCAACCTGCCACGGCGGGAATATTCCCACCATGGCGGGCCAGTCGCGAGTAAAAATGAAAAAAGTCCCAAAGACGTTATTTTTTTTGCAAAATTCATTCTTGGAGAGAAAAAGGGCAACCTAAGCTACTTAATCTCTTTTTTTTTCACTAATTCTCATGCTAAAGGTAAGTCAATTACTCCCCTAATTCATAAATTGATTCTTAGAACTGAGAATCTTTGCTATTTATCCTTGGGGGAGGGTTTTAGCTTGAATTTAATGGTGGAAAAATCCTTAGTTGGGTGTAAGGATCATGGAATTGGCCAATGGTTAGTAGTTGTATATAATCCGGGTAAACTAGGCCACTATTATTAATTCTTTGCATTAATTAGTTATTTTAGACCAAGATAGAGCTGAGAGACTCTGGAAAGGGAGAGCTCAAGTTCCTTAAAAGTGTTTGGGCTTGGTTTCGAGGTAGGTGAGGGTTTGATTTCCCGTTTGTGTTATATATGCCTACTAACTACTCCATTGTATTCATGCATGTAGGTGAATAGGTAAAGATGAAATGAATCTAATGAAATGACTATTTTGTCATTCTGTAGCATGCAATGAACATGTTACCTGATTGTACGATACAAGTGTGTAAATCATTCATTGTGGTGCTGATTGTGTTTGTGATTGGCGTTGATTAGATCATGTGTCACGTTTCAACACATAATTGGATTGGGTGTTACGCTCCAACACATATTGTATTGAGTGTCACGTTCTGACACATTATTGGATTGGGTGTTACATTCTGACACTCTAATTATTTGAGCGTGGGTTCCATGAGAACCATCATTAACTGTTGCATTTGAGACTGATATTGTGAAACTGATATATTGAGCATGAACTGGCAAATTGTTATTCTTTTTGTATATGTGTGGTTTACTATGTTGTAGTTACTTGTGTATGTCGCACTTACTGAATAGCCGCGCGATCCTACCATTACATAGTTGGTTTGTGTACTAATACTGCACTTGATCTATCTTTGTTGAGCACATGGAATCTTCAGGCGGCTGTTGAGAGACCTCAACTAGGAGATCACTGACTTGTTGAGTTCAAGGGTGAGCCAGTTCCTTCAGGCTACCATGAATTCCTCTAGGATCTTAGTCCATTTCCTTTAAACTTAGACCTTTCAGTCTCTTTGCTTTATGTTTACTTGTTTTTGGGCAGCATCCCCTTATTTTAGACCGTTTAGTTAAAAGTTTTAGTACAATGACTTTCAGGTTTTAGGGGTTGAATTTTTGCTTGTATATGTTTATTTTTGATAACTTACTGAGTTTATGGAAACTCAGCTTCTAAATTAATTATTTAAACTTGTTTCCACATCTTTAATGTCCGCCCTTTGGTTAGTATTGTTTAGTTGGGTTGTAGTAATGATTCTCTCACCAGAGGGTTAGTGTGGGTGCCAATCACAATAGTATGGGTTATGACAAAGTTGGTATCAGAGCCCTAGGTTTGTTGATCTCGTTGTACCAAAACGAGTCTTGTGGAATGGTATGGAGACGTTTGTAATTTACTTCGACAAGCTACAATACTTTAGGAAAATCTCTCTATCTTCTTCTCTTTTCGTACTATAACTTGATTCCAATTGGTATCTGGTGATCCAAATTGGTATCTAATCTCTTTTACTCTTCGGTCCGCAAATAGTTAACAAGCGAAACAACGACTATTAATGACCCGATAGGGGAGCTCAGAGCGAGAGGACGTGGCCGAGACAGGGTATAGAAAGAGGAAGGGGCAGAGGCCAAGAAAACGTAGCACCCACCAAGGGTGAAGCGCAAGCTAAGAATGTACCCAGGGAAGAGGCCCCTCCCGCACCGCAGGTCGAGGTACAAGAGAATGTAGAGATTGAGGTGGAAGAGGATGCTGAACCATAGGAGGATGCACATGCTTGGACAACAGGACTTCCCCTTTTAGATCCAGCTCATTAGATTTTGACTTTTTTGAGTGGGTTGGTCGGCTCTAGTTCCAACCCACAGTGCAAGTTGGTACCTCCAGTCATCCACCCCATTGTTGCTACAGTCCCTAAGATGGATGAAGTGTTGGGTGCTTATGCCTTCTTTCGTCCACTTTTGGGCCTTGTGATGACTGGCACTGAGCACGAGATGCTGACCAAGTTTTAGAAGTTAAAGTCATTAATGTTCCATGGTTCTGAAAGTGCTTATGCCTATGAGTTCATCCTAGATTGCTATGAGAGACTTTACAAGTTAGGCATTGTGCACCAACATGGGGTTGAGTTCATGACCATTCAACTTCGAGGTGAGACTAAGTAGTGGTGGAGAGCCTTTATGGAATGTCGATCACCATTCTTGCCTCCACTCACCTAGGTTTAGTTCAATGCCTTGTTTTTGGAGAAGTATGTGCCTCGAACTTTGAGGGACCGCAAGAAGGATGAGTACATGGCTTTGGAGCAGGGTGGTATGACTATAGCTAATTATGAGGCTAAGTTCTATGCCTTGTCCAAATAATCTACGCAGTTGGTGACTACAAAGAAAGAGAGGATAAGTTTGTTCGTCAATGGATTGAATCCTGAGTTGCAGGTATTGTCTGTTCCCATGACCTCTGCAGGTAAAAGCTTTAATGAAGTGACAAACTTTGTGAAGAAGGTAGAAGGAGTTTGACTGGAAGGGCAGGCCAAGGCTTTGTCTAGGAAGCCCAAGAATATAGGTAACTTTAATGGCTCCTACTCTAGATGTTCAGGTAGGCCGACAATTGTAGAATGGCTAATTCAATCAACTATGCCTGCTTTTACATGTGGTTACTCAGGGACTCCGCAGTAGAATCCTACCCATGATGGTCAGGGGGCCTCTTTTGCGCCAGGCAACAGGCCTTCTCTTGACCACAATTGTTATAATTATGGAGAACCAGGAGACATGAGGAAAGATTGTCCCTACCCGCGTATGACTAAACCCGTATAGTAATAGACCAGAGCAGTGGTACCGGCGGGTGAAGGTAATAATGGTAGAGGACATCCATAAGGTGGGTGAGGAGAAAATTAGATAGCCCGTGGAGGCCAGGGAAATGGTAATGCCGATAGGGGAGCAGTGCAGCCAGGCAGATAGATTGCATTTCAGGATGACAAGGCTCCATTTTATGCCTTTCCGAGCAAGACCGAGGCTGAGGCATCTGATGCGTGATCATAGGTTCTATTCTTATCTGTGACCGAGTGGCTACTATTTTTTTTATCTAGGTTCTACTTACTCTTATGTGTCAGTACAATTTGCCTTGAGATTTGATGCGATTTGTGATGTGGTTGATGCCCGCATCCTTGATTCTACCCTAGTTGGAGAGTCTGTCATAGGTACCCATGTCTATCGTGCTTGTTTTGTCTTGATTATGGCTTTTCAGAGTTGGACTGATTTTGTTGTTTTGGATATGACTGACTTTGATGTAATCTTAGGCATGACTTGGTTGTACCCCTATTATGATGTGCTTAATTGTAATGCTAAGATTGTGACTCTAGAGATCTCGGGTAGGGAAAAATTAGGGTGGGAAGGGGTGTACCAGCCTAAGCCAGCTAAGATCATATCTTTCATCTGGGCTAGGAAACTAGTGGGGTAGGGTTGTTTGGCATATTTGGCTCATATCCGAGATGTCGATGCAGAATCCCCCTCTATTGAGTCTATTTATGTAGTATATGTGTTTAAGAAAGTGTTTCCTACTAATTTACCTAGTATGCCTCAAGATAGATATCTAGATTTTTGTATTGACTTAGAGTCGGGGACTCGCTCAATCTCTGTCCCTCCTTATCGCATGGTTCCTGCACAGTTAAGAGAGCTTAAGACCCAGATCCAAGAGCACATTGATAAGGGTTTCATCTATCCTAATGCCTACCTATGGGATGCTCCTGTGTTTTTTGTTGAAAAGAAGGATGGTAGTTTAAGAATGCGCATAGACTACCGATAATTGAATAGGGTCACCATTTGAAGTAAATATTGTTGTTTCGTATAGATGATCTCTTTGACCAGTTGCAGGGTGCATCAATATTCTCTAAAATTGATTTAAGGTCTAGGCACCATGAGTTAAAGATTAGGCTCAAGGATGTACCCAAGACGAGATTCAGGACTCAGTATGGGCACTATGAGTTCTTGGTGATGTCGTTTGGGTTGACCAATGCACCTGCAGCCTTTATGAGTTTGATGAATGGTGTGTTCAACCATTCTTGGATTCCTTTGTAATTGTCTTTATTGATGACATTTTGGTCTATTTGAAGAGTAAGGAAGAACATGTAGACCATCTTCGTATTGTTTTGTGTGTCCTTGGAAACAAAAATTGTATGCAAAAATTTCTAAGTGTGAATTATGATTGTCCCCGATTGCCTTTTTGGGGGATGTAGTTTCAAAAGAAGGGGTAATGGTAGATCCCAAAAGATTGAAGCAGTCAAGAACTACGGGCGACCTAGTTCTGTGACTGAGGTTAGGAGCTTTGTGGGGCTTGCTAACTATTATCGGCGGTTTATGAAGAATTTTGCCTTTATTGCCACACACTTGACAAGGCTAACTCAAAATGAGGTACTTTTTAGTGGATCGACAAATGTGAAGAGAGCTTCCAAAAGCTCATGACTCTTCTGACCATATCACTTATTCTGACATTTCCAGTGAAAGGTAAGAATTTCATTGTTTATTATGATGCTTCACATTCGGGTTTGGGTGTTGTATTGATGTAGGATAAGAATGTCATAGCTTATGCCTCATGACAATTGAAGATACGTGAGAGGAACTAGCCAACACATGATTTTGAGTTGGCAGCGGTAGTGTTTGCTCTCAAGATTGAGCAACATTATCCCCATGGAGTCAAGTGTGAAGTGTTCACTGATCATTGTAGTCTACAACATTTGTTCACTCAGAAAGACTTGAACCTGAGACATCGAAGATGGATGGAGTTACTTAAAGATTATGATGTCTCCATTCAATACCATCCGAGTAAGGCTAATATGGTGGCAAACGCACTAAGCTGGAAGATAATGAGTATGTGCATTTTATCTTGCTTGGGTGTGTCAATGCGTCAGTGGAGATCAGACCTTAGAGTCTAGGTTCATACAGTTGGGCATCCTAGAAAATGGTGGGGTGTTAGCCAACATTGAGGTTAGACCCATTTTCATTGAAGAGATCAAAGCCAAGCAGGTTGAGGATGAGAGTTTTAATGAGCTCAGAAAGAAGACAGTGTCTAGCAAGGCATAAGATGCTGCTCTAGATGCAGGTGGTGGCTTAGTTTTAGGGGGGGGGGGGATTTGAAGTGACTTTATTGGTGTCCTGACATGAAGAAAGATATAGCTGAGTTTGTGGCTTAGTGCCAAAACTGTTGGCAGGTAAAGTATGAGCATCAAAGACCTGTCGGTTTGCTTTAGAGAATTCCAATCCCTGAATAGAAGTGGTAAATGATAGCTATGGACTTTGTGGTTGGTCTTCACAAGACCGTGGGAAAGTTTTACTCCATTTGGGTTGTGGTTGACAGACTTACTAAGTCAACCCACTTCATTCCATTCATAGTAGACGATAATGTATAACAATTAGCAAAGATTTATGTTAAGGAGATAGCAAGGCTGCACGAGATGCCCCTTTCTATCATCTCAGACCATGGTACGCAGTTTACATCAAAGTTTTGACGGAAGTTGCATGAAGATTTGGCCACTCAACTCACTTTCAGCATAAATTTTCATCTACAAACTAATGGACAGTCGGAGAAAACAATTCAAGTATTGGAAGACATGTTAAGGACATGTGTAATTAACTTTGGAAGGCATTGGGATAAATTCCTACCTTTGTGTGAGTTCTCCTACAACAATAACTATCACTCTAGCATTGACATGGCACCGTTCGAAGCACTTTATGAGAGGGGATATAGATCGCTCATAGAATGGTTTGAGGCTGGAGATGTGAAACCTTTGTGGGTGGATTCGGTAAAGGATGCTCATGATAAGGTGAGGAGTATCCAAGCTAAGCGTCCAACCACTTAGAGTCGATAGAAAGAGTATGCAGATCCTAAGGTAAGGGACATCATGTTTCAAGCTGGTGAATAAGTTCTTCTGATGGTGTCACCCATAAAAGGGAAGATGAGATTTGGCAAGAAGGGTAAGCTCAATCCTCGCTACATTGGCCCATTTGAGATCCTTGATTGTGTAGGGCTAGTGGGTTAGAGGTTGGCTTTAGCCTTTCTATAATCCATCCATTTATCAATGTGTCCATTTTGAAGAAGTATCATGGGGATGGAGAGTATATCATCAAGTGAGACTCAGTTTTGTTAAACAAAGATCTTCAGTATGAAGAGAAACCGATTGGATCCTTGATCGCGATGTTCGAAAGCTAAGAACCAAAGAGATAAAGTCAGTGAAAGTTCAATTGAAGCATCGTCTAATTGAGGAAGCTACTTGGAAAACCGAAAAGGACATGCGAGACAAGTATCCCCAATTATTTAACGATTCAGGTACTACTCTATTCTTGTCTTAGACCAATTTTCCTAGTTTGTCACTCAAGTTCGAGTGATGGGTAAATTGGTATTTACTGTAACGACCTGCTCCCTTCATTATGGATAAGCCAATGGGGAATGAATTTGGGCTTGAAAAAACTTCTTACTAGTAACTTTTAAAATTTCCAGCCTATGCCAAACTTGGATGAAACCTGAGTTAAGTGAGTTCTAGTGTAATCTGTTAATGGATGGGGGATCTGATTATTAATTTGATTATTTGAGCGAATATACAATACTATAAGGAGCATGTACGACTTTACAGAATCAAATTCAAGAGGCTAGAACACCGTAATTTATCTTAGCGTGAAATAGTGGTATTAGAACATCAAGGTTTGAGCGTGTGTTGTAAAGTGGGGACTCGGAACACCAATTTCGAGTCCCTGTACAACCCGCCACAGTGGAGTTATTCCCACCATAGTGGGCCAGTCACGAGAAAAATGAAAAAAGTCCCAAAAACATTATTTTTCTATAAACTTCGTTCTTGGAGGGTAAAAGGGTGACCTAGGGCTATTTCTTCTTCTTTTTCACTAATTCTCGCGCTAAAGGTAAGTCAATCATTCCCCTAATTCGCAAATTGATTCTTAGAACTTAGAATCCTTGTTATTTATCCTTAGGGTAGGGTTTTGACTTTAATTCAGTGGTGGAACAAGCCCTAGTTAGGTGTGAGGGTCATAGAATTGGCCAAGGTTTAGTATTTGGATATAATTCGGGTAAACTAGGCCACTATTATTGATTCTTTGCATTAATTACTTGTTTTAGATCAAGAAAAAGTATAAAGACTCCGAAAAAGGAAAGGTCAAGTTCCTTAGGAGTGTTCAAGCTTGGTTTCGAGGTAGGTGATGATTTGATTTCCTATTTGTGTTATATATTCCTGCTAACTGCTCCATTGTATTCATGCATTTAGGTGAATCGGTGAAAAGGAAATGAATCTAATGAAATGACTATTTGTGATTCCATAGCATGAAATGACCTTGTTACCTGATTGTAGGATACAAGTGTGTAAACCATTCATTGTGGTGCTAATTATGTTTGTGATTATGGTTGATTAGATCGGGTGTCACTTTTCGACACATAATTGGATCGGGTGTCACGTTCTGACACACTAATAGTTTGAGTGTGGGTTTTATGATAGAACCATCATTAAGTATTGCATTTGAGACTGATATTGTGAAACTGGTATATTGAGCATGAACTGGTACATTGCTATTCTTTCTATATATGTGTGGTTTCATATATTGTAGTTACTTGTGTACATCGCACTTACTGGAATAGCTGCGTGATCCTACTAGTACACTGTTGGTTTATGTACTGATACTGCACTTGTTATATCAATTTTGAGTACAGGGCATCTTCAGGCGGTTGTTGAGAGACCTCAGCTAGGAGATCACTCATTTGTCGAGTTCAAGGGTGAGCCAGTTCCTTCAGGACATCATGGATTCATCTAGGATCTTTGTCCATTTCCTTCGGACTTACACCTTTCAGACTCTTTACTTTATGTTTAGTTGTTTTGGTTGCATCCCCTTATCTTAGACCGTTTGGTTCGAAGTTTGGGAACAATGACTTTCAGGTTCTAGGGGTTGAATTTCTTCTTGTTTATGTTTATTTTTGATAACTTACTGAGTTTTTGGGAGCCCAACTTTTAAATTGATTATTTAAACCTATTTCCACATATTAAAATCCCTGGCTTTTGGTTAGTATTTTTTAGTTGGGTTGTAGTAATGGTTCTCCCGCTGGAGGGTTAGTGTGGGTGTCAATCACGTCGGTTTTGGGTCGTGACATCGTCTTTCTCCCTTGATTCAATTGAAAACGTTATTATTACAACATGTGAAAGGTAGAAGAGGAAAAACTCACTTAGAAGGCAAAGTACCCCACCCACTTATTAAACCAAACAAAATCAGTAAATAATTGTGTGCTAAACTTTAACAAACAAATTATAAGGATGGGCATTGTAATGTGTAAATGTAAAACCAATTGCTGCATAACTTAATGTTGCAATTGTTGCATATAAATTACTTTAATATCATGATAAATTGGGACATGTTATAGCCTCTTCTCTTATTTTGTTAAAGAATCTGTTCTCTCTTTAGCCTCAGCCATTGGAAAACCAATTCACCTAGACGTGGCTACTATTAACATGACTAGACCTAGTTGTACTAGGGTCAAGGTTCAAGTTGATCTATTGTCTAATTTTCCAAAGTTCATAGAGATAAAGGTGATAAACGAGATTACAAAAGTGTCGAGGGTTGAAAGAGTGAAAGTCCAATACGATATGCTTCCATTATACCGTATAGCCTATAAATTACAAGGACATGATGAGGAAGAATGTAGGATGTTGAACCCATAATTAATGAGAGTGGAATATGAAGACGCCAAAGAGAAGACTGCTGAGCACGGAGAGACTAAGGAAAGCATTGAAGGTTTATTGATAAGGGTAGGTGGCAATATAAAAGATGACACCCTACCAACAATTATAATGGTACATACGTCAATATCAATGTGTCGAATAAAGCAAGAAAAGCTGGACAAGAAGTTACTATTACAAATACTTTTGGAGCCTTATCCGAAGAAAATTCAATCATGGAGAAGGACCAACAAAGCAATATGAAAAAAACAAATAATATATATACTTAAAGTTTGAAAGTTGTAACATATCCTGATAACACCATAGGGATTGCTAATGCACAAGTTTTAGGAACAGAGATACATGCAACTCATAATAGAGGGAGTACACAACAATATCTGTCCACAAATGATTGGGTTTCAAAGTCATTTGATAGTAAATCAAACATGGAAGAAGTTTGAAAATGTAGTAGTACAATACATGAATTAGATGAAGGAGGTATGGAAGGGGTTAGCAACAACAAATTGGAAATTAAAATGGCTCACGATGATGCAGTTCATGCAAAAGGAGAAGAATCAATTAGAAGAACAAAGATGAATGAGGTTTACATAGCAGAAGGAAATCAACCCATGGTGCTTTTTAAAGAACAAGTAGATCAATAAAGAAGAAGCAACTAAATAATGAACAATACAGATGTGCGGTACTTCTTGAAATAGCGGAAGGAAGTTTTTCACTTATTGAGGAACAAATTCAAAGATTAAAATTAGAAGGGATGATCTCACAAAATGAAGTGGATATACCTGGTACTCCTACTGGAAAGAAAGCCCCTCCTATGGCATCTCTGCATGCTATAGTCTCTCATCAAGATCAAGGCAATGAGATTGCTAACACACAATTAACAGCCACACTTGAAAATGTGTTAATTGTGGAAGACAAGGGAGAGGAACACAATGAAAGTAATTTGCAATGAGTTTGTACAAAAGTAGGTATATCTCCTAAGACACTAAATAAAGGAAGACAATAAATCAAAAGAAACTATCAACAACTATAAGATGGAAACAAGGTTACAGGCAAATAAAACAAGGAAGGATAATTATAAATGATATAAAAAGCTCTTTACTAGAACATTAGGTTTGTGAGAACACAACATGCATTTCATAGGGTTCAAATGTTACATAGACACCACAAATTCATGTTGATTGCTTTAATGGAATCATTTCAAGATGTTAGTCTGATTCAGAGATACAAAAAGAGGTTGGGGATGCAATATGTTAATTATAGTGCAAATGGTAGATTTGGATCTTTGTTAAAAATAATATTCAAGTTGGAGTAATTTCAGACTCTGAGCAACATCTCTATCTTTATTATTTACTCTGGAGGATGGGAATCAGGTGCTAGTCTTAGTTGTGTATGCTAAATGTTCTGCTAATGTGGGATTAAGACTGTGGAATGATATCTATTACATCTCTAATAACTACTTCTTTCCATGGATGGTTGGTGAGGATCTCATTGTTATATTAAGTGTTGAGGAAAAGATTGGGGCCTCTTATATACCCCTAAGAATATGAGGATTTTGCCTTTTGTATTAATTCATGTGACTTGGAAGATGTGAATTTTTCAGGTAGCCCATTTACTTGGTGGAATGGTAGACTGGATTAAGGGTGTAGTTTTAAAAGACTAGATAGAATTATAGTGAATCAACAACTACTTGATATCTATGGTAAGATTGACATCCAACATTTGGCTAGGACAAGTCTGATCACTCTCCCCTACTTCTCTCTTGTTGGACCTGTACTACTCATGTTGCCAAGCCTTCTAAGTTTTTAAACTTCTGGACTGAAAGGGAGGACTTCTTGGAAGTAGTGCAACAAAAATGGATTGCATAGGATATTGATGATGTGTTTATTCAGTTGAAGATCAAACAGAAAATGGTGAAGCAGACTCTAACTAAATGGAGTAAAGAGCATATTGGTGATATTTTCAAACAACTTGCTACCAGGGAGCAAATTGTGAGAATAAAGTAAGACCCGGTTGAAGAAATACCTTCCCCTGGAAATAGAGCTCTTCTACAGAATGCCCATGCTGAATTCAAAAGGTACCTCCATTATGAAGAAGAATATTGGAGATAAAAGGTTAGTGCTCAATGGATTGAAGAAGAGGATATAGACAAAAAATACTTTCACTATTTAGTGAAAGAAAAAAGGAAGAGACTTGCTTTGAAGAGAATTAAGAAGTCTAATAGTGATTGGGCTGAAAGGGATAAAGAAATTGCTACAAAGGCTGTAGAGTTCTTCACAGAGCAATTTAAAGGGGGTAATATTTCTGACAATTTGTCTTTGTTGCAACTTATTAATTGACAGGTTTCGTTGGAGGAAAATGCTGGATTATGTGAAATGCCTGTAGAAGAGGAGATTAAAAAGGTGGTTTTGTTAGCTTAATGCTAAGAGCTCTTGTGGTCCTGACGACTTCCATGGATGTTTTTATTAGAAGTATTGGAGTGTAGTTGAAACATATGTGGTTAAGATGGTATATGCCTTTTTTGAGGGATCTACATTACCTAAATCCATTACTCATACAAATCTGGTTTTATTGCCCAAAAAAGATATCATTCAATCTTTTTCTGAGCTTAGACCAATTAGATTGAGTAACCTTCTTAATAAAGTTATTTAGAGATTGCTACATGACAAATTAGATAGTCTTTTACCTAGATTGATCTCCCCTCATCAATTTGGATTTGTCAAAGGAAGAAACATAACTGAAAAGGAAATAATTTCTTATACTAGGAAAAGAGGCAAACCTGCTAATGTAGTTATCAAATTAGATATGGCCAAAGTCTATGACAAAGTAGACTGGAGATTTTTGATGAAGGTGTTAGAAAAAGATGGGTTTCGCTGTGAATTTGTTGGATATGGTCTGGAGATTAGTGGCAAATAAGTGGTATTATTTCCTTATTAATGGACAAGCCCATACCTTTTATCACTATACTAGAGGAGTAAAATAGGGGGATCCTTTATCTACATAATTGCTTATTATGACTGCTGAGGTGCTATCTAGGGATCTTAACCATTTGTTTTCAAACTATGAGTTCAAAAGTTATGATTTGCCTAGTGGAGTAAACAAACCAATCATCTGGCTTATGTAGATGATACAATCATCTTTGCTAATGCAGACAGAAGGTCTCTTCAATTATTAATGGAGACTCTTAGCCTATATGAAGCACAGACTTGTCAACTCATAAATAAAGGCAAACGTATCTTTTACATGTCTAATAAGGCTTCTCAAGATGTTATCCAAGAAGTGCAGAATGTGACAGGTCTTGTGAGGGAGAATTTTCCCTTGATGTATCTAGGGTGCCCAATTGAGCATGCCAATAAAAAAAAGTACACTTCTTAGAATTGATTAAGAAGATGCAGAACGAGCTTCAGGTGTGGAAAGGGAAATTATTATCATTTGGAAGGAAGATTGTTCAGATTAAGACTGTTCTACAAAGTATTCCAATATACTTACTATCAACTCTTAGTCCACCTAAATGTGTCCTTGATGACATTCAGAGGATATTTGCCAGAAACCTGTGGAATTTTAAGGAAGAAGGCAGATCCAAACACTGGATAGCATGGAATCACATCTGTTTACCTAGAAAAGAGGGGTGGGGGACTTGAAATCAGATCCTTACTTGACATTTCTAAAGCTCCGTTTGCTAAGTTATGGTGAAATTCTAGGACAAAAAATACACTTCGGTATAACTTTATGTGATACAAATATTGCAAGACTCATAGACCTCAAATGGTGAAGTGAAGTGGGGGTTCTCAAAGCTAGAAACTGATGCTAAAGCTAGAGATTTTTTTGATCAAGAGATATGGTGGGAAATAAAATCAGGGTATGCAAGTGTTTGGTTTAATAATTGGAACCATCTAGGTGCACTACATTTTCTAATGAATCACAATCAAGGGACTATGGAAGAAGTAAATGAACTACTAGATGAAGATGGATGGAACAACATCTTGCAACAAATGAAAATAATGAAGATGTGGGAGAAGGGAGTTCCTGTCTAAGTTTCCTTTCTTATGTGGAGGTTATGGTATATGAAGATCCTTATTGGGGAAGTTCTAGTGAGGATGAACATTTCTAAGAAAGTAGAATGTTGATGTTGTAATGATAAGGTGATTCAAGCCTTTGATCATCTATTTATGCAATATTCTTATGTTGTTAGCATACATAATATTTTTTCATAGGCTGCTGAAATACATGGACCATTAATACAATTAAAATAGGTAATTAAGATATGGTGGGATGCAGAGTGCATTAGAAAATTGAGGCCTTTATTTAATGTAGTTCCTTCTGTTATAATTTGGAAAATTTGGAGAAGAAGGAATGTGATTAGACATGGAGGTAGCATGTTAAAACAT
The DNA here is from genome assembly GCF_019186545.1 of Solanum stenotomum. Lineage (NCBI taxonomy): Eukaryota > Viridiplantae > Streptophyta > Magnoliopsida > Solanales > Solanaceae > Solanum > Solanum stenotomum. Next base: position 6,868,036 of record NC_064293.1, read on the forward strand.
GTAATGATTCTAGCCATTAATAGACAGTTGTACCTTCTTGCTAAGATCAGGTACCCTGGTTGAAAGAGATGTCTAACTCTTGGCATATGATTGTCAAATTCCTGGAAGAATATACTCCTCTAATTAGCACTAAAGTGGTGCTGTGGAAGCATCAGATCTGGAAAGCTTCAAATGCAATACAAATGGTTGTAGTAAAGGAAATCCTAAGACATGTGCATTTGCCTTTTGTGTGAGGGATGAAGCAGGTGAACTCGTGTATGTTGAATCAAGAAAGCTGGGAGATGATGTGCTAGCTATTGAAGCTAAAGTCAAATCATTAAAGGCTGGCTTGGAGTACTTTGTGCATAAAGGCCTTTTTCGTTGACTATAGAAACTGACTCTTTAATTACAAAGAAGCTATTGGATGGTGTTTGTGAGACTCATTGGGTTGTGTCTGTAGATGTAAGAAGCATTACGAAGCTGCTACACAGTGAAAATGTATAGATTGCTCATATCTATAGAGAGGGGAACAAATTGGCTGCCTTTTTATTTAACAATGTTGCTCATTTTGTAGGTACAAACACAACTATACAAAGGTATAATCAGTTTCAAGAACTACCACTTCAGGCTCAAGCCATTTTACAATTGTATAAGAGGAAAATCTATAATTTAAGGATCAAACAAGTACAAAACAAGGACTTTACTATGTATACAAATATGTCAAGGTGCAATGAAAGAAGCGGAGATAGCATACAACAAGAACAGGGAAAAGCATAAACTCAAGTACAAGTACAACAAAAGCAGCGACAAGCAACAATTATCAATACTTAGGGGTTTCAACCGTTGTGGACTAGTGCGTTCCAATCTACGAATCATTAATATATGAAGCAAGGAAACAATTTATATAGATAGTTGATTAAGATCATACCTATATTTGAAATTGTATATAATGGTATTACTTCTTCTAGAACTCTTTCTGTATACGACAGAAGATAAAAAGGTTGAATTGGCCAATATCCGTCTATTCTCTACTGCACTGGTTCTTGACAATCTTCTTGAATCTGGTTTCTCTTACAATCGTTGATCTGAAGAAGTATTAACAGAGAAAGATTCCATGACATTTGTGAGAGGTTAAATGTCTAAATGGAAGCCGCTCAAGCTGAGGGATATGAAGGTACTAGGAAATGACATGATGGCCATCGAAGGACTTTGAGGCTGCTGCTCAGCTGAAGAAGACGGAGAGATCTGGTCTCTTCTAGACTAGATTTGGATAGTTCCCTTTTCTGTTTTACTATTTTTTATTCTTTGTTTATTTTTTATGTTTACTGATTTTTTTTGTTGACTTGGGTCATCTTAGACTTGGATCATTTTTTTTAATAAATGGGTTGGGATCGGACTTTAAATTAAAAATAAAATAATTATAGTCTAATCATTGGACCTTATTCACAAAAAAATTGACATACAATCAATATTTTTAATAATATAAAAGCACGTGGACCAAGAATAATAAAATCTGCTAACCTTTATAAATTTTCTGCTAACCTCAATCAGATATATTAACTAAGACTCAATTGGTTAGATACTTGTGTTGATAACGTGTTATGAAACTATACAAAATAATGCGAAGAAAGTAGGGAGAAGAGAGAAGACTTATTATTTCTCTCTCTCGATAATTAGGGATTCACAGATCTGATTTATAATGAAGAGAACCCCTTTATTTATACGGGAAAATTGAATTGTTCCCAAAGTTAGGGTTCCTAAATTTTCCCTAACAGATAGACATTCACTATATTTACAACATATACTTTGATTTTAGACAATTTAGTAGAAAAAGGATACAAAAAATAAATTAAATTGAAAAAACGTAGAGAGAGAGAGAATTTCCATAAAGTAAGGGGAAAAACATAAATAGACAATTTTAAAATAATTATTACATGTTGATGTCATTGTTAATTGATTATCAATTATGACATATAAAATATTTATTACAATAGCACAATTTAATATATACTAATTTAGAGTATGTTTTGCACGTGTTTATTAAGTAAATTAATATAAAATGATTAGAACATCAATTTATTTAGAAAAATATTATTAATATTACACTACATGCAATATTTGTTTAAATAATGATAATAAATGTTATTTGTTGTAAAACATAAAAACAATATAAAGACGAAGAGAAGAAGAATATAAGACAAGAGGAACAATATAAGATAACTTTCTTTCTTTCAAGTGTTCACTAAATCTTCAAGTGTATACAATATAAACCTTTATGCCTCTATTTATAGTGTAACATAGAGGCATACAAAAGGTTAGTCATAAACATGAATATAATGGGGAGGTTATGAAAGTGACATGTTACAAGAATAATGGTTTTAAAGGTGGGGGTTATGGAGATTATGATTATCTTCATAATGGAGGAAAGTAATGGAGATAATGGGTGAGAGTAACTTCTTGGTGTAGTGGACATCCACACTATAATATTTTATAACACTCCCTCTTGGATGTCCATAGATAATATGCCTCGTTAAAACCTTATTAGGAAAATACCCTGTGGGAAAAAATCCTAGTGAAGGAAAAAGAGTACACATATCTTTTAATATGTTTTGAATGTTGCCTCGTTAAAAACATTACTAGGAAAACCCAATTGGGATAAAACCATGGTTAAGGAAATGAGTACACCATGTATTTTTCTCCCCACGATAAAAAAATTACTTGATATCTCGGAGACGATGCATTCCAATATTATATCACAACTTCTCAAATATTGATGTTGACAATCCTTAGTGAATAAGTTTACAAGATTATCACTTGAATGAGTCTTTGAATGTCTATCTCACCATTTTATTAAAGATCATGTGTGAAAAAACTTTTGGTGAAATATGCTTTGTCTGATCTCCTTTGATTGTATCCTCTCTTCAATTGAGCTATATATTATTTTCGTATATGGTGACTGGAATATCCTTTGCCAAAGGAAAATCACATATTTTCTAAATATGATAGGTCATGATTCCAATCAAACATACTCCCAACTTACTTCATAGATCAATATTATTGCATGATTTGAAGAAGTGGTTACTAATGTTTGATTCTTTAAATGCCAAGATATTGTTCTGGCTCCATCTGTAAACAAATAGCTCATTTGTGATCGAGCTTTATGCAGATCAAATAAATATTCTGCATCTACATAATCAAATTATTTATGACTCAAAGATTAGTCATTTCAATTTTATTGAAACTCGTCTTTTCTTCTCAAAGAAAATCACACATCTTCTATATGTTGAGTCACTTGTTTTGTTAGTTTCTTGACATACCTTGAATGATAGTATGACAATCCTCTCACATATCTTTTATATATATATATATCAGATAATCTTCTCGCATTTGCATAACCAACAATCTGTAAGTGCACCAATTACACTAATACATGACATTTTAAATCATTTTCATGATGTTGAAAAGATTTTTTCTCTGTGTTAAGCAATCTTAGAACCATTAAGTACTCAATGGAATTGTTAAAGACATTTTAAATCCTTCAAGAATTTTCATATAACCTTCATCATCTAGTTAGACATGATAATCAGTCATTATACATATTCAAGTATTTCATCTATTGTCAGACTGAAATAAGTCTCATTACATCCACCACTGGAGAACATATCTCCATTTAATAATGTAGGACTTCTGCGAAAACCCTTTATACCCCGAGGCACATGTAACACCCCACTACTAGAAAGACTTAGAATTAGAAAGAAACCATTTTTTGGGAATAATCAAATTTGAAAAGTTCAACAAAGTTAAGCTAAGTATGAACTATGGGTCAACTTAAAATGACCATAACTCCTAGATTAGGATGATTTTAGGTATGCTACAAGATACCGTAGGAAAGATCTTTGAATTATCTTACCAACGCCATCGAGTTTGATCAATTTCGAGTTTGTATGAGGGAGATATCCCCCTTTGAAGTTGGGTTGTCTGAATATGAAAAGTTAACCAGATTTTAAACGGGTATTTTGGTTGTTTCATTACCAAATTAGTTATATCCTTTTTTTGTAAATTATTTGGGGTCTAAACTGAGTTAGTTCAGTTTACGCACTCAAAGATTTNTTCACTCTAGGGTTTTTAGAGGAAGAACTCAAGAGGAGAAAAGAGGAGAAAAGTCAAGTGTTTTTGGAGATTTCTTGCTGAATCGAAGTCGTTTTGCCAAGGGTTGATCCCTAAAGAAGTATGTGAGACTTTCATAGCGTTGGGTTCGTTCACCCACACGCCAATCATGTTAGTTCAGCGAAATTTGTTCTAGAAAGTTAAAAGTTTGATAATCTTGAATTGTGTTCTTGAAATTGGCTTTCATTCTTGAGATTTGATGGGATTGTTGAGTTTCTGATGGAAATCGAGTCGATGTTAGAGTTGTGTTTGATTAGATTCTTGTGTACATATAGTGTGCATTTGAATCTAAAGAGGAATTGAGAAAAAGAATCGAATTTAGGCGAATTGGGGTTAGAAAATGAAGAAGAAACAAGTCGAGGAAATCTGAGTACCAGGTCTGCGAAGGACCTGTTCCTCAGGATTGGAAAAAAAGTTCTCTGCGTCGCGGACCTTTCTGCCTCAAAATTATTATTTCGCGACCAAATATTTAATGTATCTTTGCATCGCGGACTTGCTTCCAGACGGTGATTTCTTGATCGTTTCCCTTGTTTAACTATCTAAAAAAACTCCTAAACATTACGAGATCTTTCTGATCATAAAATCACAACCTTGAATCCATAAATTTCAAATTCAAGGAAAGTTAAGAGCCAAGTCTAGAGAGTTCTTAGAGTCCTTTCAAAAGTCTTTTACCAATGTTTTAACTTTGTTTTAAGACTTGAGTTTTGAGTTGAGTAAAGAGTAAAAATTGAAGTTCATTTCTTCAAAAGAGTATATCGGGACTATGTATTCCCAAAGAGTAAATGTTTTCACATTTAAGCAAAAAAGGAAACTTTGATCTCCAAAATAGCCTTTGAACTTGTTTTCAGTAAAGATGTAAATGCTTTCACAATTAAAGAAGAGAGGAAACTTTGTTTTCCAAGAGAGCCTTTGACCTAATTTTTGAGCAATTATCCCAAACCACAGAAATAGTTATTTTTTAAAACATATGAGCTAGTATTATATTTTGGGAGTAGTATTGAGCACCGATATGTGGGAGAGTTCGGACAAATCTCAGCCCCCATAAACCATCCACACTGGGTAGAAAATGATCATACTTTTTAGATGATTCCTTAGTGCTTCTTAGCATAGACTAGTGGATCCACTTAGTAGTCAGGTTCTATACCCTCAACAAGGTATATGACGGCCTTGGCAGCGTGAGGAAAAATGCTATATCATCACAATAGCTCTTAAGTGATGGTTGTCGGTTAGAGAAACTCCCACATAAGTATTTTGTATTATTATATACACAGAGTTACTTGTATTTTTATATATATCCAGAGTTTATATTGTATCTTTGCATACACATAGAGTTACTATTGTATTTCTAAATACACCGAGTTGTTATTTATGTTTTAAAAGCTTTTCTTTATATTGCATTTATATTACTGCTTTATATTGAAATGAGTTCAGTTGAGTTGAGACCACGTTTGTTCATTTAGTTCCCTTTTCAAGCTTATGTCTTGTTTTAGAATTCCCCTCGCATGCTCGTACATTCAATGTACTAATGCCATTTGGCCTGCATCATTTTTTAATGCAGATACAGGTAACCATCATTAACATCCAGCGCATCGTTGATTCTAGTTGAGCTTCAGAGTTTGTTGGTGAGCCTCCTTGCTTCTGGAGGATTCCCTTTTATTGCCTTTCAGTATTTTAGTTCATTAGGATGTCGTGAGTCTTGTCCCGACATCCATCACAGTTATTAGAGGCTTCATAGATAGTTAGTTAGTACATTTGTCACTATCTTGTTATTGGCTTATGTTGAATCTTGAGTTGCCACTTTGGCTAAGTTGAATGTTATTTAATACATTCTAAGTTATCTATTAAGCATTTCAGTTTACTTTTTAAAAGTATTTTATCATGAGTAAGTCTTCCGCTAAGAGTTAAGCCAGGCCAAGGGTTCGCTTGGGGCCATCAATGATTCTTGAGTGCCAGTCCCGCCCAAGGTGTAGGATTGGGGAGTGACAAACTTGGTATCAGAGCACAGAGTTCAAGAGTCCTAGGGACTCTATGAAGCTGTATCTGTAGAGTCCTATTTATCGGTGTGAAGCGCGCCACATTTTTAATTAGGAGGCTACAACATTTATGAACTATATCACTTCTTTCATACTCATTTCATGCAATAAAGTCTTATCTCTAAAAAGTTTCTTCTAATTTGTGCTTGTGCCTGTCTTTTAAATCATGCCTCCATGAAGAGCTATCAGAGGTCGTCCTGCTAGAAGAAATGTTGAATCAGAGGAACAAGGGGTACCTAATGCACCTGAAGTGCAACCATGCCTCCATAAAGAGCTGTCAGAGGTCGTCCCGCTAGAAGGAATGTTGAATCAGAGGAACAAGGGGTACCTAATGCACCTGAAGTGCAACCCCAATGAAAGGTCACCAATGTTGAGTTTCGCGAAGCTATGTAGATGTTGAACTAAGATGTGACCAATCAAGTTGGACAGAGAGAGAATCGACAGGAAGTGACTGATACTTCAAGGATATGTGAGTTCTTATGGATGAATACTCCAAGCTTCACTGGTTCAAGGTTCAAGTGTCACTGAGAATCTAGGAAACTTTGTTGAAGAACTTCATAAGGTTTTTGAGATTACGCATGTTGCTGATGGTGAGAGGGTGGAACTAGCTGCATACCAAATGAAGGGTGTCGCTAGAATCTGGTTTGATCAATGGAAGAAGAATCGAGCTGATGGTGCATCACTTGTAACTTGGGCTTTGTTTGAGGAGTCCTTCTTGGGGTGTTTCCTTCCCCGAGAACTGAGAGAAGCTAAGGTACGAGAGTTTCTCACTCTTAAGCAGGATTCTCTAAGTGTTCTTGAGTATAGTCTTAAGTTAACATAACTTTCGCGCTATGCTCCGAAAATGGTTGCTGACATGAGAAGCAGGATGAGTTTGTTTATTGCTGGGTTGTCTCGTTTGTCTAGTAGAGAAGACAGGGCAATTATGCTGATAGGAGATATGGACATAGCAAGGCTGATGATCCATGTACAATAGGTTGAGGAAGAGAAACTGGAAGATAGGGAGGCGTTTCAAAATAAGAGGGCTAAGACAGGGAATGAGTCTGGGCAGTAGAAAAGTAATCCCAACCGGTCATCTTTCCAACAGACACAAGGGACCTGCTCCATCATCTGCTAGTGCACCTGCACCAAGGAACAAAAGTGAGTACAATAGTCAGAATTCACAGGGTTTCAAAGCTAGACCTGCCCATTCTTAAGGTAGTATGACACAAGGGGGTAGTAAGCCTCTTGCATGTGCTAAGTGTGGTAGGAGCCACTAAGGAATGTGTCGCGATGGCTCCACTGGTTGCTTCAAGTATGGATAGAATGATCATTTATGCAAGAGTGTCCTAAGAACAAGCAGGGTAGTGGTCATGGGGGAAATAGAGCCTAGTCTTTTTCAGTTTCTCCACCAGACAGAGTTGCATCTAGAGGAGCTACTTCAGGGGCATGTGGAGGATCAAACCATTTTTATGCTATCACTAGTCACCAAGAGCAAAAGGATTGCCATATGTTTTCACTAGTATGATCCAAGCTTTTAACTCTGATGTTTATGATTTGCTAGATCAAGGAGCGGGTCTATATTTTGTGACTCCTTATGTTGCGATGAATTTTGATGTTCTTCTTGGATAACTTCTTGAGCCCTTCAATGTTTCTACACCTGTTGGTGAGTCTATTCTAGCAAAGATAGTCTATTGTGATTATACCATTTCCATCAATCACAAGAGCACCATGGCTGATTTAGTTGAGTTAGATAGGGTAGATTTTGATGTCATTCTAGGTATGGTCTAACTTCATGCCTATTATGCCTTAATTGATTGTAGAACTCGAGTTGTTAAGTTCAAGTTTCCTAATGAGACAGTTATGGAGTGGAAGGGTAGTTCAACAGTGCCTAAGGGTCATTTTATTTCGTACCTTAAGGCAATGAAGTTAGTTTCCAAGGGGTTTTTCTATCACTTAGTCCGAGTTAATGACTCTAGTGTTGAGATACCTCCTATTCAGTCAGTTCCAGTAGTAAAAGAGTTTGCAAAAGTCTTCCCAGATAATCTTCCCAAAGTTCCTCCTAAGAGAGAAATAAACTTCGGTATAGATATTCTTCCCGATACTCATCCTATCTCTATTCCTCCATATAAAATGGTACCAACAGAGTTGAAAGAGTTAAAAGAGTAGTTGAAAGATCTCCTTGACAAAAGTTTTATTCGACCAAGTGTCTCGCCTTGAGGAACTCCGGTCTTATTTGTGAGGAAGAATGATGGTTCTCTTAGAATGTGTATAGATTACCGTCAGTTGAAATACGTTACTATCAAGAATAAGTATCCTTTTCTGAGAATTGATGATCTCTTCGATCAACTTCAGGGTGCCACTTGTTTCTCTAAGATAGACCTCAGATCGGGCTATCATCAGTTAAAAGTAAGGGAATGTGATATTCCAAAGACAACATTCAGGATCCATTATGGTCATTATGAGTTTCTGGTCATGTCGTTCGGTTTAACTAATGCAACTACAACGTTCATGGACCTTATGAATAGAGTATTCAAGCCTTATTTAAATATGTTTGTTATCGTATTAATTGATGACATACTAATCTATTCAATGAATGAGAAAGATCATGCTAGTCATCTCATAGTAGTTCTCTAAACTCTAAAGGATAAAAAGTTGTATGCTAAGTTCTCTAAGTGTGAATTTTGACTTGAGTCTGTGGCATCCTTAGGCCAAATTGTTTCTGGTGATGGAATTAAAGTTGACACTCAGAAAATAGAGGCAGTGCAAAATTGGCCTAGACCCACACTCCAACTGATATTAGGAGTGTCTTGGGGTTCGGTGGATATTATAGAAGGTTCGTTGAGGGGTTCTCATCTATTTCATCCCCTTTGATTAAGTTGACTCAAAAAATAGTGAGGTTTCAATGGTCTGAAGCTTGTGAGAAAAGCTTTCAAGAATTGAAAAAGAGGTTGACTACTACCCCAGTATTGACCTTACCAGAAGGTACACAAGGTTTTGTTGTATATTGTGATGCGTCTAGAGTTGGTTTGGGTTGTGTGTTAATGCAGAATGACAAAGTTATAGCTTATGCCTCCAGATAGTTGAAAGTTCATGAGAAGAATTACCCAACCCATGATCTAGAGTTGGCCGTCATAGTATTTTCTTTGAAAATATGGCGTCACTATCTTTACGGTGTTCATGTAGATGTGTTCATCTTAGACAGATGAGGTGAATCATCATAAGTGTCAGAAGTGAAAGAAAAGCAAGACCAAGATCCTATTTTTATTGAATTGAAGACAAATGTTCATAAGAAAAAGTAATGGCTTTTAAACAAGTGGGAGAAGGTGTATTGAGATATCAAGGTAGATTGTGTGTACCAAGGGTGGATGAACTCCAAGAGAGGATCATGGAGGAAGCTCATAGCTCCAGATATTCTATTCATCGGGGTTCCACAAAGATGTATCGTGAATTACCAACAAGTTAAAGTAGAGCACTAGAGGCCTGGTGGTATGGCTCAGAATATAGATCTTCCAGAATGGAAGTGGGAGATGATCAGTATGGACTTTATTACGGTTTACCAAGGTCTCGCAGGCAACATGATTCTATTTGGGTGATTGTTGATAGAATGAAAAAATCAGCCCACTTTTTGCCGGTAAAGACTACCCATTCAGCAGAGGACTATACCAAGTTGTATCTTCAAGAGGTAGTTAGACTTCATGGGGTTCCAGTTTCGATTATTTCAAACAGAGGTGCGAAATTTACTTCACAGTTTTGGAAGTCATTCCCGAAAGGCTTGGTTTCAAAGGTTAACTTAAGTACTACTTTTCATTCTCAGACAAATGGTCAAGTAGAGCGCACTATTGAGACTTTAGAAGATATGTTGAGGGCCTGTATGATTGTTTTCAAGGGTAATTGGGATGATCACCTACTTCTCATTGAGTTTGCTTACAACAATAATTACCATTCTAACATCCAAATGGCTCCGTATGAAGCTCTTTATGGGAAAAGATGCAGATCTCCTATTGGATGGTTTGAAGTTGGTGAAGCTGGGTTGATAGGACCAGACTTAGTTCATCAAGCTATAGAGAAAGTGAAAGTTATTCAAGAGAGGTTGAAAACAGCGCAGAGTCGTCATAAATCCTCCACAGATGTTAGGAGAAGGGACTTAGAGTTTGAAGTAGATGATTGGATTTACTTGAAAGTTTCACCCATGAAGGGTGTTATGAGATTTGGTAAATAGAGGAAACTTAGTCCCCGGTATATTGGTTTTTACAGAATATCCAAGAGGATTGGCAATGCAGCTTATGAGTTGGAGCTACCACAAGAGTTAGCAGTGGTTCATCCGGTATTTCACATCTCCATGTTGAAAAAGTGCATGGGCGATCCTTCACTTATCATACCTATTGAGGATATTGGTATTAAGGATAACTTATCGTATGAGGAAATTCCTGTTCAGATTCTAGATCGCCAAGTTCGCAAGTTGAGAACTAAAGATGTAGTATCAATCAAAGTTCTGTGGAGAAATTAGTTTGTTGAGGAAGATACTTGGGAGGCAGAGGAGGATATGAAGAAGAGATACCCACATCTCTTCGAATCTAGATAAGTTCCAAATTAAGGTACTAATCCTTTTCATGGCTTTTATTTTAATTTAGCATGTTGTATTTACATTTTGCTTATTGGGTGTTTGAGCTAGATGTTAGATGTTACCCACTTAGCCTTCTAAAATTAATCTCATTCGAGGACGAATGTTTCCAAGGGTGAAATATTGTAACACCCCGCTACTAGAAAGACTTAGCATTAGAAAGAAAGCATTTTTGGAAATAATCAAATTTGGAAAGTTTGACAAAGTTAAACTAAGTATGAACTTTGGGTCAACTTCAAACGACCATAACTCCTAGCTCATGATGAGTTAGGTGTGCTACAAGATACCTTAGGAAACATCTTTGAATTATATTTCCAACGCCATCGAGTTTGTATGAGGGAGATATGCCCCTTTGAAGTTGGGCTGTCTGAATATGGAAAGTTAATCGGATTTTAAAGGGGGTATTTTGGTCATTTCATTACCTAATTAATTAAATCCATTTTTAGTAAATTATTTGGGGTATAAACTGAGTTAGTTCAGTTTACGCACTCAAAGATTTCACGCTATGGTTTTTAGAGGAAGAGGAGAAAATAGGAGAAAAGTCAAGTGTTCTTGGAGATCTCTTGCAGAATCGAAGTCATTTCACCAAGGGTTGATACCTAAAGAGGTATGTGAGACTTTCATAGCGTTGGGTTCGTTCACCCACGCGCCAATCATGTTTAGTTCAGCGAAATTCGTTCTAGAAAGTTGAAAGTTTGATAATCTTGAATTGTGTTCTTGAAATTGGCTTTCGTTCTTGAGATTTGATGGGATTGTTGAGTTCTTGATGGAAATCGTGTCAATTTTAGAGTTGTGTTTGACTAGATTCTTGTATAGTGAGTATCTGAATCTAAAGAGGAATTGAGAAAAAGAATAAAATTTAGGCAAATTGGGGTTAGAAAATGAAGAAGGAACAAGTCGGGCAAATATGGGTACCAGGTCCACGTTGCGAACCTATTCCTCAGGATTGGAGAAAATGTTCTCCGCGTAGCGAAGCGGTCACAGACCCTTCTGCCTCAAAATTTATTTTGCAACCAAATATTTAAATGCATCTCCGCGTCGCGGACTTAGTTCCAGACAGTGATTTCATGATCATTTCTCATGTTTAACTATCTAAAAACAATCCTAAACATCACGAGATCTTTCCTATCAGAAATTACAACCTTGAGTCCATAAATTTCAAATTCAAGTAAAGTTAAGAGCCAAATTTAGAGATTTCTTAGAATCCTTTCAAAAGTCTTTTACAAATGTTTTAACTTTTTTTTAAGACTTGAGTTTTGAGTTGAGTAAAGAGTTAATATTGAAGTTCATTTCTTCAAAAGAGTATATCGGGACTATGTATTCCCAAAGAGTAAATGTTTTCACATTTAAGCAAGAAATGAAACTTTGATTTCCAAAAGAGCCTTTGAACTAGATTTTCAGTAAAGATGTAAATGCTTTCACAATTAAGCAAGAGAGGAAACTTCGATTTCCAAGAGAGTCATTGAGCTAAGTTTGAGAAATTATCTCAAACCACAGAAAGAGTTATGTTTCTAAACATATGAGCTAGTATTATATTTTGGGAGTAGTATTGAGAACCGATATGGAGGAGAGTTCAAACAACTCCCGACCCCCATAAACCATGTAGCCACAATGGGTAGCAAAGGGTCATACTTTGATTCCTTAGTGCATTTTAGCATAGACTAGTGGATCCACTTAGTAGCCCGGTTCTATACCCTTAACAAGGTATAGGGCAGCTCTGGCAGCGTGAGGCAAAACGTTGTATCATCAGAATAGTTCTTAAGTGATAGTTGTCGGTTAGAGAAACTCCACATAAGTATTTTATATTATTATATTCACAAAGTTACTTTGTATTTTTATATACATCCAGAGTTTATATTGTATCTTTTCATACACACAGAGTTACTATTGTATTTCTAAATACACAGAGTTGTCATCTATGTTTTAAAAGCTTTTCTTTATATTGCATTTATATTTCTTCTTTATATTGAAATGAGTTCAATTGATTTGAGACATAAGCTTTAAATGGGAACTGAAAGAACAAACCTGGTCTCAACTGAACTGAACTCATTTTAATATAAAGCAGTAATATAAATGCAACATAAAGAAAAGCTTTTAAAACATAGATGACAACTCTGTGTATTTAGAAATACAATGGTAACTCTGTGTGTATGCAAAGATACAATATAAACTCTTGATGTATATAAAAATACAAGTAACTCTTTGAATATAATAATACAAAATACTTCTGTAGGAGTTTCTCTAACCGACAACCATCACTATGAGCTATGTGATGATACAACGTCTAGCCCATACTGCCAGAACTGTCCTACACTTTGCCGGGGTATAAAACCTACTACTAAGTGGATCCACTAGTCTATGCTAAAATCCAATAAGGAATCATCTAAAAAGTATGACCCTTTCTACCCACATTGGCTACATGGTTTATGGGGGTTGTGAGTTGTTTGAACTCTCCCCCATATTGATGCCCAATACTATTCCCAAAATATAACTAGCTCATATGTTTAAAACATAACTAGCTCAGTTTTTTCTCATCTTAAATGTAAAAACATTTACTCTCGGGAATACTTAATTCCCGTATATCATTTTAAAGAAAATGGACTCAACTTTAATCTTCTCAGTGCTCAAGTCTTTAAAACTAGTTTTAAAACAATTTGTAAAAAAACTTCCTAAAATAGGGTTTATGCCGAATTATGGACGTGAACGACTCAATTCAAGGTTTTCAATAACCATGCATAAAATTCAATACTTGGAACTCAACAAATCCTGAACTCAATGAGTTAATGATACTGCTTATCTCAAGAATGCTCGACTTAGAGGTTTCATGAGGAATTATGGACATGAACTACTCAACTGAAGGACTCAATGATACTTCTCATCTCAAGACTGCTCGACTCATATGGTTCATGCAAAATTATAGGCATGAACTACTCAACTCAAGAACCTTCATGGGTAACATGTAGTAGTCCCATGATTAAAAATATAATCTCAAAAGGATTAGTAACTCAATACTCAAGACATAGAACTTGAAGATACTATTCCTCTCAAAGAAACTCAATATATGGAGTTCATGCAGAATTTATGGGCATGAACGGCTTGACTCAAGGATCTCAATGATAATGTTGACTCATGAATACATTCTCCTCATTCTCATATTCACTTACTCGAGTCTTGAAACAATTTATAAGTAATTGCAGAAGACTCCTCGAAAAGACTCAAAGGGACTTTCTCAAAAAAATTCGAAAAACTCTCAAGAGTTAACTTTTAACTCTACCTTGATTTTGAATTATGAATTTAAGGTTATGATTCATGTTATGATTGATTTCTCGATGTTTAGAAGTAGTTTAGAATACATAGGAATTGAGGAACCCTTTTAAACAACGAAGATGGGAAAAACGATGGGGAAGGGGTGGGGGCAGGCGATCCTAGTGCACTGTTGAACCCTCTACCTATAGACACTCTCTACTGGAGGAATGGAGGGGCGGCGTGCCAACCTATTTGTCACGACTTGAGTCTACACCCTGGATGTGGCTGGCACTCAAGAACCATTATTAGTCCCCAAGAGAACCCTCATCCTGGCTGACTACAAGCTGAATAATAAGTTAAGCATGCAAAAGCTTAATAACTGAATATAATTCATGAAACTCAAATACAAAGCTTTAACTCAAATGATTTACTCTGAATATAAATAGTGTAACAACCCTCAAAATGAAGTAGGATAAAGTAGAGCCTCACATGGGTTTTATGCATTAATAACTTGTTAAAATAATGAAGAATAGCCTTTTTAGGCAGTTTTAAAGAGTTTGGAAGTCAAGCGTCAAGGGACGACCAAGACATTCTAAAACTAGTCTTTTACGTGTTGGTGTGTTCTAGTATGTTATTCATGTTTTTATGTGGTGTTTGGAGTCTAAAATCAGTGGAGGTGACCCTAGTGTCTTAATAAATGTTTTTAGGGTCAAAACGTTTGGTTACAACTCCCCGGAACCACCCTAAGGGTCCCCGAGGAGGACCTCAAACCTTGGCCAAACAAGCTGCCAAGGCATCTTGACATTGCTCATGGAGAGAGCATGTCCGCGTAGCGGACTAGCTCCACCAAAGGCCAAATATTTGGTCCGCATCGCGGACATGTCGCGTACTCTACTGTCTCAAGTTTAATTTCCAGAAAATTTGTGGGAACACCTCCGCGTCGCGAACTTGTTTCCCGACGAAATATGCGAAAATAAAACTCAAGTTTGACTTGTTTAAAAGATCCAACTAAGTGAGGGGTAGTTTGGGTACTTTAGGGAATTATTAAAAATGGTTATTCTACCTATTTTAGGGTATTTTAAGTTGGTTAAAACCCCAAAACCTAAAATTAGACCCCATTTTTCAAATTGACCCTTCCCTCTCAAAATAGATTCTCTCAAAAACACCATTGAAGACCTTGATGAAGCTCAAGCTAGAAGATGGGTCTTCAACTGATTTCTTCTTAAATTTCATGGGTCTTCAATAATTAAGGTATGGTAACTCTTGATTCTTGAATAGCCTCTCATTTAAGAAGTTCTATCAAAGATTTTCAAAAGTGATTCAAAGACCAAAATTCCCAATTTTCAATCTAAACATGGGTCCTTTGTCAAACGATTTTCTAAATCATTCTATTGATGAATTAATGTGGAATTAAGGTTTATAAGATAATTTCCAAAGGAATTCTTGAAGAACCCATGATCCCCAAATTCTCAAAAATTGGCCTATGATGTGGGTCTTTGTGAATATGATCTCTATTGGTGAAATTATGTTTAGATTAGATTGTATTGACGTATCCTATGATTATCTGTACTTATTTATGTTGAATTGTTGGTATATTGATGAGTTGATTATTATGGCCTTATGGGCAAAGTTATGGGTTGATCCCTTTGTTTATGAAATTATACTTAGATTATGTATATGTTATTGAATCACATTGTTGATTCCTATTTCTATCTATGTCAATTGATTATGAATTGTTGATGATTGATCCATGGTGATCATGGCTTGGAGAATTGGTAAGTTGACCTAACTTCTAGTCTATAGTATGAGAATTGATGTTGTGTGGTTTGATCCACTTATGGTGGAGGTGTTCACTTCTTGTCTATCTATGCATGTTGAGATCATCGCCTTGAAGGCAATAGATGTGAAGTGAATTGATGATTATGATGCATATGTTTATGAAGTTGTCCTATGAAGGTTATGAATGAAATCCTCAATGCTAGCATGATGTTTAAAGTGTGTTGATGATGAGGAGTACAACGTGAATGATAATGTTAGTGATAAGGTGTGGTCTACATGATTGATTATGTTAAGTACTATTACGGAATGACCCCTACCTATATGACCCCTATATGAATGTGTGATCATATACATATTAGGAGTACCTATTCAATGTTGAATGTGTCCTTGTCTCGTATGATGAAATATGGGTGTATGGTCTAGAATCCTTAAAAGCTTTATATGTGAATTGCTCATGATTTGGGGACATTGTGAATGTGTGGTGATCCCTTGAAGGGAAGTGCACTCAATATCAATGTTGTTGCTATTATGTCACTATGAGGACCAATATGCGCACACACACACACTTTACATGTATAGCTATGAATATGATGTGTTATGATGGCTATTGAAAGGTTAACTCTTATATGCACCCGTACATCTTATTATGATGTGAGTCTATGGTGGCTTCTTAGGAACACTTGGTGTGAGTAGTATTATGGGATGCTACTTGCACATTGCACTAGTGTGACTTAGGGGTTGTCTTTGGTGATGGTTCCTATGTGAAGACTATATCTTATGGTGTGCTTATGACTCTATGAATATATGTGGTTGGATTGATGAAGGCTATATGTAAGTTCACCTTTGGTAACCTTAAGGTGATACATTGCACCAAGTATTCCCTAAGGGTTGCTTGAGGAAATGAGTTAAGATAAAGAGGAAGGTAATGTATTGTATACATTGAATGTGCCTAAAATGTTATAAGTGGCCCTATGTGCAATTATGAATGGTTTTCATGTGTATGATGATGTATGTGGTTTATATTGTGCCTAATGCACTAAATGTTCTTGAAGTTTCTCTAAAAAGGCACGATGCATGGTTTTCAACTAAATGTCCTTTTAAAAGCATGTTTTGTATGGTTATCATACTTAGTGCATTCTTGTACTAACACCATTCTTCTTCATCTTTTTTTACACCAAGTGTAGGTGATGGTGGCTAAAGGGTCTTTCCTAGAAGTGATGAGCTTGACTTACTATTCCCAAGTTCGGGTGTGTCCAAAGAGATTCAAGGACCTTTATGTTAAAGAGTTTCCTTAAGTTCAATGTACTAGATAGTAGTTTCTTTTGTATTGTAAGGGCTCTGTCCCTCTTGTCTTGTAGTCGTGTTTTAAGATGGCTACTTTGAGACGTAGTATTCCCATTTTGTATTAAAGGTTTAAATGAGGTAACTTTTAAGTCTTGTGTTATATTATGGAAAAGTTTTAAATTTTCCGCTATTTTTCTATGATCAATGTTATGACGAATGCTAAGGGCTTGTATAAGACCTCCGAGAGGTCGAATACGTCGGTAATGACTAGGGGGTGCTCTCGGGTCGTTACAAATAGAATATTCAACTAGCCAACAATAGGCAACTTAAGTCTTTAAAACATTTAACAAAATAAATTAATAGACTTCTGAAACTATATTATCTATCTATGAAGCCTCTAACCGAAAAAGATGGAAGTCGGGACAAGACCCACGACATCCTAACAACTAATATAACTGAAAGTACAAGTGGAACCCTTCGAAAGCAAGGAGACTCGCCATAGCTAACTCAAACTGCATGTGGTATCAACGAAGCACTTGTTGATGACCCTGAATACCTGTATCTACACCAAGAAATGATGTTGGACAAATGGCTCAGTACGTGGAATGTACGAGCATGCAAGGGGAATTCTAATGCATAACATAAGCTTGAACTTGATAAAAAGGAAACATACTTACCTCTTCTCGACTCACTCAACTAACTAAACTCAAGAATAAGATACTCAACTCAAAGATAAAATATTCAACTCAGTGAAATAAGGCTCAACTCAATAATAAGATATTCAACTTAGTGAAATAAGGCTCTACTCAATAATAAGATATTCAACTCAGTGAAATAAGGCTCAACTCAATAATAAGACACTTGACTCTTGGTACTAAAACTCTGGATACTCAACTCAATATAAAACAGTAATAGGAGATGCAATATATGTAAAGCTTTAAAAATAGTGGAAAGCAACTCAATGTATTTCATAATACAAGATACTCAGTTTGTATGCAAGGATACAAGATAGACTCTGCTTGTATATGAAAATACAAGGCAAACTCTGTGTATATTATAAACTACAAAATATCTTTGTGGGAGTTTCTCTAACCGACAATAGTCACTATGAGCTATGTGATACAACGTCTTGCTCACGCTACCAGAACTATCCTATACTTCGCCAGGTTATAAGATCTCTTAACTAAGTGGATCCACTAGTCTATGCTAAAAGCATTAAGAAATCATGTAAAAAATATGACCCTTTTTACTATGTTGGCTACATGGTTTATGGGGGCTGTGAGTTGTCTGAACTCTCCCCAATATCGGTGCTCAATACTACTCCCAAAATATAACTAGCTCATATGTTTAAAAACTTAACTCTTTCTGTGGTTTGAGATAATTACTCAAAAATATTTCTCTTAAAAGAGGTGGTACTCAAACTGCTCAAAACTCTTTTGGAAATCTCAGTTTCCTCTAATCTTAAATGTGAAAATATTTATTCTTGGGATTACTTAGTTCCCATATATCATTTTAAATAAAATGAACTCAACTCTACTCATTCTCAAAAACATTTCAAAATCATATTATAATATGATTATTGATGACTTGGGAAGTCATACTGCATAAACATTGATGGTATATCTAGATACCACACTGCTCATACATTAACTACAAGAAAAACAATCTCTAAGGAAGGGATATATGGTCCCAGAAAGTCCATTTCTGGTCCCAAAATGATCTTTTGGGATGGAAAAAGGCTGGTCGCCACCCGTCCTAAAAAGGCATCTTCGCTAAAGGTAAATTGGGACGGGTCACTTTAACTAGTCGTTAAATGTTTTTAAAGATGGAAACAAAGCAAGTCGCCAAAATATTTTTAGAGACTAGATATCTCGTCCCAAATAGATAATATTCTTCTTTGAAAACTAGTAATATTTGGTCATTAAATCCCTTTAGAGACTAGCAACGAACTCGTCCTAGATTACTCTTTAGGGGCGAGCAACTACCTCGTCATAGATTACTTTGTTGACGTATAACCACGTCGTCCTAGATTGTTTTTCGCGACAAGCAACACCTCGTCCTAGTTGAACCTTTAGGGACGAGAAGTTGTATCATCCTCGATTAAGCTTTTAGAGACAAGAAACTATCTCATCTTAGATGAACTTTTAGAGACGAGTAAAATTCTTGGTCTTTAATTGACCACCAATGAGTCTGGATCTTCCTTTCACAAATGTATTATATAATCTGCCAATAAATATAAGATTGCTACGTTAAATATCCATTAAAAGGCTGCTATTAATATAAAAATAGGTAAACATCCCATGGTGTAAGTTTCAATTTTTAATTAGCAAAATAAAACATAGAAAATTAACAATATCCCTAGCTAGACTATGATTAAATTTTTCGCACAAGTTTCCTAGCAAAATAATAATGGTCATGTGTGTCTTCTAAACTGCATCTTGAGTTGTAGCTTGAATCTTCAAAAAAGAAATCTAAAGTACACCAAGGGCTATCCAAAAATAACAACAATCTGCAAGAGCATAAGAAGAATTGATTAAGAAAACTTTGAGATGCATTCACAAAGAATCCAAATCTATATCAGAAGCACAAATTCAGTGACATAAGCTAGTACAAATGGACAAACTCTCCACCAAAAAGATTTATATTCTGTTTTAGGGGAAACAAGTTGTTGCGGAGGAACTAAACAAGCATGATATCACTGTTTCAGGGAGACAGAGCAGGTTATTATTGTAGCAGGGGAAACAAACAAGTTATCACTGTTTTCNTCGTACTACCGCTGTCGATGCCGGTGCTGCTTGCCGACGGCCCTTCGTTTACTTCTCTGGAGTCAACGATGCCGCTTTTTCCGTCACGGAAACTGCTTGCTGTGCCCGGGTCAAGGAGATTCGATTTGCTTGGTTGGGTTCTTTGCTTGCTTATTCCACTTCTTAATCATCCTTCATTTCACTAATTCGTATTAACATGGACCTAAGATGAATTAGATAGGTTTTACACTTTTCTCAAAGAAAGAGGAAAGGTTGGCAGTTCAGGCTTCAGATGGAATTCAAGGAGAAATTCAATAAGACAGAGCTTCCTCTGAAATAAACCTACTTATTTGATTGATGTTCAGTTTCCCCCACTCCTAAGCTAAGTAAGGGGCGAATAAAGCTCTTTGAAGGACGAATGCTAAAAGAAACTATTTACGTAGTAATAGTAAGTAGTAGCGAGAACAGGAAAGGTATAATTGCATCAGTCCTTCCAATCAAGCAAGCGACCAACGATTGCCATCAAAGCAAGAAGTATAGACTATAGACTTGCAGGATCAAGTGGGAACTTGACAGGTCTCGCAGCTACTAAGCTTTCAAAAGGGCGGCGCCCACCTGCGCTTTGTGCAGAACTGAAAGCTTAACGCAACCGACATAGGTAATCAAGCAGCAATCGAGAGCCGACGGTCTGATTCCACCTAGTGGCGAATTAAACCAACAGAGAAAGCAACCCTAGTTTTTGAAGACTACCTACTCCGCCTTTTTATCAGATTTCATCGTACTGCTAGTCGTTGTTATTCCCCGCTAACGAGTTTATCTGCAGTTCGCAATCATGCTTTATTCCCCTTTCAAGTTGGAAAAAAAGAAGTAAGACCCGTGTGAAGCTTTAGTTTCGTTACCGGCCAGAGCTCCTAGCCCTTTTGATTCTGTTTTATCTCAGTTAAACTCCACACCTCTATCAATTCATTCTTTGCCACATATCTCTTTCTTTTTCTTTGTTGCCTTTTGAAAGGAAAGCCCGTCCATCAAGTCTGTAGAGTTCCGTCCCGCTAGAAGTGATCCTATCTTGTTTGGGAATTTCCTTTGGTAATCCCCTTCTTCTTTACGGTCGATCTTTTCCTTTGCTTAGGTCCACTGTTCCTGTTCTGGTTGTTCCGAAGGTACGAACCGAGGCTATCTCATATAGCTGCCATTGATGGATCAAATCATTCTAAAAAAGCGATATGCTTAACACAAGCTTTTCTTTTTGCCTACTCCTGGAAAAGAGCTGATTCAATAGACAAGTCGAGCAGAAGGGAAGAGCTTCCCAAATCCTACTGTCAAGAAAAAGGCTAAGAGCACTTATTTAACTTCTAGCTCGTTAGGGATGGGATTCCTAAGACTAAGACCGGTAATGCCGTATACTACGACCGGAAAAAAGAATTGACCTCTAGAAAACTCATTTTTAAGGTCTCTTTATGACCTTAAGGACTCTTTTAAAGTGGGTTAAAACCTCATTTCTTATAATAGAAATAGGATTGTAAATCTAAAAGGATTGGCGCATAGATACTACAATTGATGAAAAAAAGGATCTGGTCTTTCACTACCAATTCCTTTCATTTTCGATTCGGGATGATGAGCCCAACCCTGCTGGACGTAGCTCTCTTAACCGGTCTTGAACTTGAATTGGATAGACCGAAGTCTTTCTTACCCATCCGATAAGCCTTTTACAGACTCGGCTCTTTCAAATCCTCTCAACAATAATTGACCGTTCACTCATGCTTTCATGGGAACAAGGAACTGGAAGTCTGCTGTTACTGATCTGATCTTTTCTTTCCTGGGTGTGGACGAGACAAAGAAAAGTCTTCTTAGTCTTCCGCTTTTTCGATGATATCTATAAGAAGGAATACCTGTCGTAAGGTAAACAGGAGTTCCCGGCTCAAGCGAAATGATACCGGCTGAAGGTAAGTAAATTCTTTAGTTTAGGGAAGGAATCCACTCTAAAAGCTAGTCTTCTTTTATCCAAAGAATCCGATGCAGTTAGCGAGAGTCGTGGTAGTTCAGTTCGAAAGGAAAGGCAGTTCAGTCATCCGCGGGTAGAAATCCTAAAAAAGGAAAGTATGCTATCTCTCCTAGCCTTCTTTCTTGCTGTGATTCCATTTCCTGCACCAAGCCAAGTTAGCTCATCATAGGGCTTTTTATTTTTAAGAAAGGCTTAAGTTCTTCCTTTATTAAGGTAAGGTCCGAGAGTAAGATGGCTTTTCTTTCCAGCTCTTCTGACTATGCTTTCCGTGGTAGCTAGGCAAAGTCCAGGTTATATCAAAGCAGACTACTTCCTGGTGGTTTAGTAAGGGCTTTAGGAAACATCGTTAACTTAGCTCAATTTTCTGCATTTCTATTGCTCCTCGCTTGTATTGTTATGTAAAACTGTCATATCTAAGAAAACTTATCATGTTTAAAAAGAGTTTCACATCTAAATATCATGATTAGTTGTGAAATGGATACTTCAAAAATATAGGCTATTAGATCACTATACCTGGAAACTTTTGGAACAAAAATGTTTCTTAACTAACCACTCCCATTCCTTTTTTTCTACTCCCTTTGGAATATTCTTAAGAGCCTGAACAATAGGCTTATTCTTCACATAAGTAGCGTGCAAGTATCCTCTCCATTTGTTCCATAACTCATTCATCCATCCAAATATATAATCACGATGATCATTAAAGTCAACACTCTCAAATTTATCGTACAATAATTAATATGTGAGTTTAAATAAAAGAGGAGAGTGAACATTGTGCATCTACTATACAAAAAGTATGATAAAAAATTGAGCAAGAAAAAGATGTGCAACAGTGGTTAATTGTTACCTCAATAGCTGCCCACACGTGATCCAACCTCTGCTGCTTAATGTCCTTCCATGATGATACTCCCAGTGGACATATATTATTGTCACAGATTATTTTTCCCAAGTGCCTCGAAATAGATTGCTATTTGTTCCAACTGTTCGATTGTTGTAAAATGTTACTTTCAGCTACTTTCCAGCTTCAAGTGATGCAACTTCTTTACACTTGTTGTTCCTTTGAACTATTTTTACCTTTCTAGGATTAGATGGTCTTATAGTTTTATAATTTATTAAGAACTGTAGAAATAAAATTTAGTTGGACAGATTGATAGTGCATGAATTTGTAAATTATCATACCTGTTTCAGTTGTTTGGGAGGTTTGCATAACTTGATCAGTAGAACAAGGGGATGTGTTTTGCGTGTTTTCTTTCTCAAGGACCAGGGTATTCTTATTGATTGATGGCAATTCTTGAGTAGATTTCACATTATTTTCAGAAACTCCTAAAGATGAGCAGAAATATCTAGGTATTTGCTCCCACCCCTTTCCTATTGCATCTCGAACCAAGAAGTCATAGTATAAAAAAATTGGCATTTATTTTCTATTATATATTGAAGAAAAGATACAACAGGTTTTAAAAAAACATACTTGTTTCGACGTCATTGGTGCATTGCTTTACTTGATTAGTAAATGAACGAAATG
Organism: Solanum stenotomum; assembly: GCF_019186545.1. Classification (NCBI taxonomy): domain Eukaryota; kingdom Viridiplantae; phylum Streptophyta; class Magnoliopsida; order Solanales; family Solanaceae; genus Solanum; species Solanum stenotomum. The sequence goes on from NC_064293.1 coordinate 6,891,392, forward strand.
GAGTATGAACTTGACTAGGAGACATGGTGGAGTTTTTATGTCCATCTCCTCATCCCTTACCAATAGCACCTGAAAGATCAAACATTACAAGTAGAGCTATGTTATAAGCAGCGGTTGTAGTAATTAAAGAATGAATCCTGTATTATTTGTGACACACATAATTGAACAATGAATCACCTCTTCTTTGAATGTAATATCACCAAGAGCTTGTGGTTCAAAATGTTCAGCTGCATAGGTGAATTACAGAGGTAGTAACTGGCAGGGAGAAGTCGTCTAGGCAATAAAATGGGAAAAGAAAAACTCAGGAAAAAAGAGCATCTTCAGTTGTATCTTTGGGATGGTAGCTGCGTTAATATGGAGGGAAAGAAACATGAAGAGATTCCTAGGTCACCACTACAAGGAGTCTTGAGTAGCAAGAGAGATCGATGTACACATACACACAAGAAGAAGGAATCTGAAGGCTTGACAGGCAGCCTCTGACACTGATTCGAGGAAACTAGAGCACCTTAACACACTTCATGAATCTCTTCCACAAGAGGAGAAAGTCATACTAGTGGGGCAGAGTCTTGTTGGTATGAATCTGGGACTTGTTATGAAAAAATACCCACAAAAGATGTATGTTGTTTTCTTGGCTGCCTACATGCCTGATTCTATTCACATCTCCTTCTATATTTTGAGAAATGACAACAATAATTGAAGTAACATAAATAGCATCATTTAAGTTTTTATATATGGGAAAATTACCATTCGATGTGATGTGCTGAGTACTTGTTTCAACTTCTTTGATGTATTGCTTAACTAGATCACTAGATTGAAAAAGTAAACTCTTAGCTGGAATTTTTCCTTTCGATGCCAATGACTTAAGCCCTCGTCCTCATCCTCTTCCAACTGCCCAGGTGCGACAAATGAGTATCTAATAGTACTCTTCATAATTGATCCATCCTCATTTTCAGTTTTCATATTAAACCTGCAAAAAGAGGCAAAAGTAGAAAAATTATAAGGAAACTAATTTATATCTACTAAACTCAAGAATAGAATAAAATCACTAGTTAACTTAAGGATAAAATCAAAGTAATCAAGAATAGAAGTTTTTACAAGTAAGTTATTATCAAGAATCAAAAGGACTTTCTACATCACCTCATCAGTTCTTTTTCGTTTCTTTTGTGCAGGACTTTCTACATCAACTACAACATGATCATCATCCATTTGTTTCCCCATCTCATAGGAATCACAAGGTTGATTCTTCCTCACTACATTCCAACCTTTGTTTGAATTATCATAAGCATAAAACACTTGAGATGCTTGACTCGCTAAAATAAAAGGCTCATTTGTTTTCAAAAGTCTAGTCGGGTTCACACTCACGAAGTCATACTCATCTCTTTTAAATCCTTTTAATTTGCCATACACATCAAACCATTTACACCAAAACAAAATCAGTCTTCTATCAGAGATAAATTGCAATTCAATCACATCTGTTAGAATTCCATAGTAATCAACATTCTGACTATCTTTATCATTTTCTCCAACTATAACAACACCACAATTTTGAGTCTTTAACATTTGATCATGATCTTCTACATGAAATCTATATCCATTAACAATGTAGCCATTAGAATGTGTTGAATATTTTGTAGGACCACGTGAAAGTGAGAGAAGATCTTTCATGAGCCGACTGTTATCTGTTTTATGCAATTGTGCAACCTAGAAACAAGATAACATTCAATACATCAGAATGTTTAGTAAAAAGTTAAAATATGGAATCTTTTATTTATGTATTTCTCACCCTATCTTTAAACCATTCAATAAATTCTCGGTCCCATTCTGCATCTGACAAGTGTTGAGTAGTATCTATATGATTTTGTGCAAACTCTCTACAAAATTGAGGTTAACCATAAATTTAATGTAGAAACGATATCACCTTAAAGGAAATTAGAAAAATAAGATGATATAAAAGAACTCTCCATACTCAAGATATGGTAGGACTTCATCACAATTCTTCAGAATGTATATATGTGCTTGTTCCAATTCATTAGCTTCAAGCTCACATGGATCTTTAGCTCCCAATTTTTTTCCAGGTTGACAAAATATAGATAAACTCCCANATCACAATTCTTCAGAATGTATATATGTGCTTGTTCCAATTCATTAGCTTCAAGCTCGCATGGATCTTTAGTTCCCAATTTTTTTCCAGGTTGACAAAATATAGATAAACTCCCATTTGATGTTTTTAAGCCTCCATCATAATTTCTTTCAGGCCGATTGAATTTTGTGTCAATTCTATGCAAATACCTTGAACATAAGGTCATGCATTCAATTGCAATGTAGCCCTCGGCAATACAACCTTCTGGACATACCCTACTACCAATGAGAGATTTCAAAAAATATAACCATCGCTCAACCGGATACATCCACCGATAATGAATAGGACCTGCAATCTCAACTTCACTAGCTATATGAATGGGCAAGTGCACCATGACATCAAAAAAAGAAGGAGGGAAGACCTTTTCTAACTTGCAAAGTATTATGGGAATCTGTTCTTCAATATGTTTCAAGTCATCAATCCTCAACTCCTTTGATCCAAGAACACACAAAAAAAATAGATAACTCAATAAGAGGCTCAGACACTTCTTTGGACAACATACCACGAAGAGCAAGAGGGAGTATATGATGCAGAAGAACATGACAATCATGACTTTTTAATCCAGATATCTTGTGATCTTTCAAGTTTACACATTGAGAAATATTAGATGAAAATCCATCAGGGACCTTTAAATTCTTCAAGAAAAGACACAGCTTGTGCTTATCTTCAGGCGCAGTGTGTAGCACGCAGTTGGAACTTCAACTTTCTCCCCTCTTTGAATAGGATGCAATTCTGGCCTAATGTTCATTTCCTTCAAGTCTAACCGAGTGTTAATTGTGTCCTTTGTCTTTCCTTTGACATTCAGGATTGTCCCCATAATATTATCACATATTTTTCTCAATATGCATGACATCCAAATTATGTCGCAACAAGAGAGATTTCCAATATGGAAGTTCAAAAAAGATGCTTTTCTTGTTCCAATTATCCTTTCATTTTTCATGTGATATCTTTCTCTTTTTCTTAGGATCCTTTGTTAATGGATGTCCTTCAAGATCTCTCACTTGATTAAGTATATCAATTCCAGAGCATGTTTTCGGTGGGAGCCTTATCTCAATTGTATCATCAAATGACTTCTTGTCATTCCTCCATCTGTGATCCTTGGGAAGGTAACGTCGATGACCCATAAAACATTATTTCTTGCAATTAGTCAATCGCATTGAGGAAGAATCTTTATTATAAGATGGACATGCCAATTTTCCTTTTGTACTCCATCCAGATAAATTTCCATATGCTGGAAAGTCATTGATAGTCCATAACAAAGAAACATGCAACTTAAAATTTTGTTTAGTTGATGCATCAAAGGTATCAATACCAACTTCCCACAACTCTTTCAATTCCTCTATTAGAGATTGAAGATATGTATCAATCACATCTCCAGGACCATTTGGACCAGAAATAAGCATTGACAAGATAAAATTTTCTTGTTTCATACACAACCAAAGTGGTAAATTATAAGGAATAAGAACCACAGGCCAAATGCTATGTGATGTTTTTGAATTGCGAAATGGCTGAAATCCATCACTAGCAAGTCCAAGTAGAACATTACGAGGATCGATTGCAAATGAAGGATGAAGTTCATCGAATGACTTCCATGCCATTGAATCAGCTGGGTGCCTCATTATTCCATCATTAGTTCTCTCATCCTTATGCCATGTCATTAGAGAAGATGTTTTTGTAGACATAAACAACCTTTGAAGCCTAGACTTTAATGGAAAATAGCGCAAACTCTTTGAGGCTATCTTTTTACCCTTTTTATTCTTTGTTTCTCCGGTATGTGTATTCATTTTCCATCGGGAAGCACCACAAATTTTACAAAAATCAAGTAAGTTATCCTTCTTCCAATATAACATGCAATCATTAGTACAAGCATCAATCTTGTTCTAGGAAAGCCCAGTTCTCGAATAATTTTCTTTGCCTCATACTATGAANTGTATTCATTTTCCATCGGGAAGCACCACAAATTTTACAAAAATCAAGTAAGTTATCCTTCTTCCAATATAACATGCAATCATTAGTACAAGCATCAATCTTGTTGTAGGAAAGCCCAGTTCTCGAATAATTTTCTTTGCCTCATAATATGAATTTGGTAAATCGGCTCCATCAGGTAATAACTCCTCTTTTAACATTTTTAATAGCATGCTAAATGACTCATTACTCCAATGACCCATACTTTTTATGTGAAGCAATTTAATCAAAGATGAAAGCTTTAAAGCCATTGAGTTTTGGTATAGTGGTTGCTCCAAATCTTTCAATAGGCTGTAAAATCTTTTAGCTTCATCATTTGGCTCCTCCTCAACTACATCACCGTAACTAGTTTGGGTAGCTCCTCCATCAACATTAGGATATAAATCTTTCAACAATTCTTGTATTTCATCTTCACTCTCATAATGTTCGACTTCATCATCATTTTCATCTTAAGAGTTTGAGACCGACTCACCTAAATGTTCTCCTTGGTGATACCAAAAAGTATAATTTTGAATTATTCCATATACTTTCAAATGTGTATCAATTGTCTCATGAGTTCCTAATGTTGTATTACAACATTTGTAACATGGACATCATATTTTATCTTCTTTCCCTGATCCCCAAAAAGCATAATCCAAAAACTGTTTCACCCCATCTAAATAGGCTTGATTGACCCGATTACCAAGATAAAGGTTTATCCATTGCTTACTAGGTGCCATAACCTTAGAAAATAAATAAAAAGAATTAAGAATTGATCAGATAATCCTAGAGCAGAAGAATTGTTCAAACAAGTAGTGTAACTCGAACAAATCAAATAAACAGAATAGGAAAAAATCATCTCTTGAAAGAAGAGGCTGTCTTGATCAGTTTCGAACAAACAAAAATAGTGATTCAGTTTCACAAGTGTGGAAGAATATATGGTTCAACTATTAGAGCGTATCTTCTTAAGAAATCTCAAGTTTACAAAGTTTTGAAACCTAAATGACACTATCACTATTTTTTCCTACTATGTACAACATATACAAGAGGTAATTTGCATCAGTTCTATTACTTCTTTTATCTTTCATGAGCACGAGTAAGTTTCATCGTGAAAATATGATTGATTCTTTAGGCACACACTATAAACTATGATATAAGAAGAAAACAATCAACAAATTAAATTTAAAGAAGAAAAAATAACTCATGAAAGAGGAGGAATAACATAGATACTAGTAGACGAAATTAGAGAACTAGTTAGAAAAAAACAGATGAATTTTTAAGCATCTATTAGAATGTATCTTCTTGAAAGATATCAAAACTATCACTTTTTGAACCTTCAATATGCAGCACCACATGAGGTCATTTGCATCAGTTCTATTTCGTTTGACATATTTTATCAGTTTCAAAACCAAACGAATATGTAACTTTTTCACTTTTGAAGCTGTAACATACTGCATTCACTTTTCTCTCATGCTCTTTTAGTCTTGAAAGTTATACAATAGTTCACTTATAATTCATAATGGATTTCTCAACTTGAACGCAACTCTCCTTATATTATCTCTGAATATTGTTTTACCTAATTGAGTTATTAGTGCCTCTTTCCAAGTGAAAGAACTGATGCAAATGACTAGCAACTATCACAAAATAGAGCTGATGCAAATGACCACCAACTATAAAACTGAATTTTTCTAAAAAACAATCAGCAGCTATAACTCAACAAGCTATTACAAAAAAAAAAAACTGATGCAAATGACCAACAACTATAAAAATGAATCTTTCTAAAAAATCGATCAACAACTATAACTCAAGCAGCTTTTACAGAAAAGAACTGATGCAAATTACCAGCAACTATAAAACTGAATGTTTCTAAAAAAAACATCAACAACTATAACTCAAACAAGAAGATCTATAACTCGAACAACATAAACAACAAATTGACTTTATAGAAAGAAACAAAAAAACTCACAGAAGTGGATGCATACCTGAGACTCAGTTGAATGGAAGATATAAATTAAGTTGAGCTCGTTGCTAGGCCTCTGCTTTCTATGTTCTGAGAAAAACAGCTGAAACACTAAGACTTGAGTTTTTGTTTGCTGCTATAGACAGACCTGTTCTTTCTCTGTTTTGAAAAAAAATAGATTTTTAGTTGAGAGTATACACTGAGATGTGTAAGTGAAGATCGTTTTTAGGAAAAATCTTGCTAGAGTTATCTGATTCTCACGTTGAGTTTTGAGAAATAAAACGTCTTCTATTTTTTTGTTTTCCTTTTAGAATTTTTAACAAAGAAGAAGAGACAAATGCTAATGAATACATAGTCCTTAAGAATTCACAAGGAAATAGTTCTCAGACTTCGGTGGCTTATAAGGATTCAGCTGATAAGCCATTCAAGCGTAGGAAGCTTTTGCGTCCAACATTTGATGAGAACAATTGAGACTTGACACAGGCAATGATAAATCTTGGGAAAAACTATATATGCTCAGTAACTATACTATGAAAATATTCTAATTCCTCAACTATATTCGCTATACTAAGAAAACACACTTCAGACTGGTTGCAGAGACTATATATGATTTAACAGATAACACCAGACTCTACCAATTAATAGATCCAAGAATATGTCCAAGTTCAAAATTTGAAGGCGTTGATAAACTATTTACATTGGCAATCGGATGTGTTAATGAACTCGGGGCCGAGAGGCCTTCCGTGGGTGAGGTTGTGAAAGAAATTGGGAGTATCCTTGAACTGGTTAGCATGAGCAAGTATACTGAAGAAAAGACTTCAACTAGGTATGAAGACACAACTCAAGTCAGTCTTGACGATTTCTATGATGACAAAGCTTTTGATTATAGTTGTAAATTTACTTCTTGTGGCATGAACACTACTTACTGAAGTTACTAAGGAGTATATCTGTGATTAACATTTGTTTGTTATATTGAATATAAGTGATCTTTGATACTTATGTCTCTTTTGTTCTAATACTAGCTATATATAAAGTCATAATTACATATGACTTTTTAAGATTAAGTGATCTTTGTATCGATATTTGATGGAAATAAAGTTAGATCATACTGTACAGGACCACAGATGAATTCTATAGCTAAAACCTGGAACTGTAAAACAACTCCAGATTTCACTTGTTACACTTACCTTGTCAAATGTCTACAATTCCAAACCTTTAAGAGCTTTTGGTATTAGTTTTGATATTAGGCAAACATCCTTTGTTTGAAATTTTGTTCCTTGTGTTGTCGTATATAGAAAATAATCACTTTTGTTACTACAAGTTGATAAAGACTTCAATATAAAATCTTTGTGTTTTATAATCATCAACTAATCAAACGACAATCAAATATCCATTCATACAAGGAACTTTGGTGTCCATTGAAGAAGGGAAATCAGGAAGCAGAGAATAACATGAGCAGGGTGTCCTCTTAGTTATTTTTCAGAAAAAAAGCTTTACTTTATGGGTTATGTGATTTTTCGAACACACAATATGATACAAACTTGAGTACACTTCTACAAATCAAACCATCAATTAGAATCTGAACTCAATAAAACAAGCAAATTGGGCAAGTTGAACGACCTAACAGAGAACACGAAAAAAGAAGAAGAAAACTAACCAGAATTTCATAGTAGAGAGAAGCAAACAGAGACGTTGATAATCAATAGAGAGGCTTTGAGGAAGAGCTGGATAACCCTAGGCCGAACCTACACTTGATCAAGATGAAAAAGAGATAGCGTGTGTTCTTGAGAATACGTAAAGGCAAAGTTAAAACCATTGGGTATTGAGAGAAAACATAGCGTTTTTTTAAGGGTATTCAGGACATAAGGTTATTTATTTTGGCGCTTACTTTTTCAGGAAAAAAAGTGTATTTTAGTAAAAATTTCAGGGTTGTTTTGGCGGTGTGCTCTCCCGCTAACGCTCTCAATTATACAATTGGGACTAGTTATTAATATTTTTAGGGACAAGCTTTCGCACCATCTCAAAAAGATATAGCTTTTAGGACCGAAATATAATCTAGTCCCAATATGTATACTTTTAGTGACAGGATTATTAACTCGTTCCTAAATGTTGGACATAAATAAGCCTTTTTCTTGTAGTGATTGATGGCATACTTAATGGTCATATTAATCATGTTTTAGAAAACTCTTTTCTCAAAACTCATCTTTACTTTCTCAAAACTCAGTTTAAGAACTCAAGTGTTGTCTTTAAAAAACTTTTTAAAATATATAACTCAAATTAGAGGGTTCGTGTGGATTTATGAACATGAAGGACCAAACTCAGGGATCTTAATAGAAATAAAGAACCTTAATATTCAAAACTCAAGACTCAATGATACTACTCATCTCTAGACTACTCAACTCATAGGGTTCATGCGAAATTATGAGCATGAACAACTCAACTCAAGGGATTCATGGGTAACATGTAGTAGTTCCATAAGTAGGAATATAATATCAATAGGATTAGGAACTCAATACTCAAGACTTAAAACTTGAAGATACAACTCTTCTCAAAGATACTCAAATTATGGAGTTCATGCGAAATTAATGGGCATGAACAACTTGACTCGAGGGTCTAGATAACAATATAGAACTCCTGTATATAAATCTTCTCATTCTCATACTTACTTCCTCAAAACTCAGCTCAAATCAACAATAGATCTCAAAATATTCACAATTGAACAAAAACTTTCTTGAACTCTACTCTTAACTCTTTCTTGAATTTGAATTATGAATTAAAGAGTTATGATTCATGATATGAAGGATCTCAATAATAATATAGCAATTCTATAATTAGGAATAAAATTTTTAAAAGTAACATGAACTCAAAAACTCAGAATCAACTTATCTCAAGAATACTCAAATCTAGGGAAAGTATCTTATATTACTCTTTTACTGATCTGAAAGTAGATGTAGCGCGTGAGGACGAAGTAGTCCAACACAATGATAGCCTTACATACTTGGAAGAGTAAGGTTCTTGAAGAATCTTGAAGAAGAACTTGATTAAAAGCTTTGGAACCCTAGCTTGAAGGTAAACGATCAAGAAAACCTTTCTTGAGATTCTTCAATTAGTTTCTTGAAATCTCTATGGCCAAGAATTATGATTTTCATTAATGATTCATAATTGTATGGAGGAACTTGTGTTATAAAGAATGAAATTCTTGGAGAAAAGTTGCCTTGAAGAAAAATCTTGAAAAGGATTGAAAGAATTTTGAATGGAGTCTTCTACTTTGATTTTTTCTTAGGGTTTTACCCTAGGGTTTGAGAGAGAAGAGAATGATGGACTAAAAGATGAAAATCTGATTGTTTTGAACCTTTTATTAGTCAAGAAATTCTATTAGGGTTTTCTTGGAGGTAAAAAAACAAAAACATGACTTTTTAATGTTTTCTTGTCGGCTAAATTCGTAACAACACTGTATAGGTTACAAAATAGTCATAACTTTGTACTCAAAAATTGGATTGACGCGAAATTGGTGACGTTGCAAAGTAGATTCAAATATATTTAAATTTATAGGTTATGGCTCACATAAATCTTTATATTCTAAGAGATATGGTCTTTTGACGTTGACCCAAGTAGAATCTTACATCAAAACTTAATCGATAAGAAAACTTCAAGAACACTTATCAAGAACTCATCAAGAAATTAAATTGCTCAATCTATATGGATAGATTCGAAAAATAAACTCATGATTTGATTCTGGGTGAACGAACCCAACACTATGGAAACTAACATACCTCTTAGGGGTCAAACCCACAACGAATATCCTCAACAAGACTCAAGAATCTCGACGAACACTTTGATCCTCTCCTCTTTTCTCTTCTTGAACTCTCAACTAAAACCCTAGGCGTATATTAGGATTATAAAATTGAACCTAATAGGATTAGACCCTTAAAACCTTACTAAAAATGAATTAAATCTGATGGGGTAAGGAAAAGACCAAAATAACCCTCACTCTTTTCGGGTTACTTTCCTTAATTGAACAACCTGACTTCAAAAGGGCTTATATCACTCATACGAGCTCAAAATTTATCAAACTCGATGGAGTTAGAAAGATAATTCAAAGACCTTTCATTAGCTATCTTGTAGCCCACATAACTCATCCTGTACTGAGGGTTATGGCCGTTTTATGTTGACCCAAACTCATAACTTAAGCATAACTTACAAAATTTCAGATTTTGCTATTTCCAATTTAGTTCTTTTTGGAACTCTAGGTGCTACATCTAGTAACCTGACCTTACGACTTAAGAAATTTTAAATACCTTGGTAAAATTCTACTTACAACGAAGGGTGGTTCGAGTCTTAGTTCAAAAAATTTCTGGGGTGTTACAATACCTTGAATGATGGCTGGAATGGGTATGGAACGGGATTACTCTTATTATCTCTATCATACCAACTAGAATTTTCCCACATTACTATTCGGAACCAACTAAGGGCTCTCATTTAACTATTTGTTATAGTTAAACCTCATTCTCTTGTTCCTCCTCATTTATAACCTTAGACATAATTATCAGACCATCATTATCAGAATAGGATCATTAAAGCTTCTCTTCCTAACGTTACTCCGTTACTAAAAGGACCTCTGAAAAGATCTCTCCCATACTTTTTTGAACTCATTATTATCTTATTCTCAACACTTGACTTGATTTCCTATCTTATCATCTCTCACTTAGATCTAAAGCTAACACTTGAAGGCTATTGACCTATTCCAACATCTCTAATTAGTCTACATCTCTTTTTATTCTAACACTCGGCAAACTGGATTGTCATACTAATCATGTTTTAGAAAAGTCTTTTTTCAAAACTCATCTTTACTTTCTCAAAACTCAGTTTAAGAACTCAAGTGTTGGCTTTAAAAAACTTTTTAAAATTTATAACTCAAATCATAGGGTTCATGTGGAATTATGAACATGAACGACTCAACTCAGGGATCTTAATAGAAATAAAGAACCTCAATATTCATAACTCAAGGCTCAATGATACTACTCATCTCTAGACTGCTTGACTAATAGGGTTTATGCGGAATTATGCGCATGAACAACTCATTTCAAGGGCTTCATGAGTAACATGTAGTAGTCCCATAAGTAGGAATATAATCTCAAAAGGATTAGGAACTCAATACTCAAGACTTAGAAATTGAAGACACTACTCTTCTCAAAGATATTCAAATTATGGAGTTCATGCGGAATTTATGGACATGAACGAATCAACTCGAGGGTCTATATAACAATATAGAACTCATATATATGACTCTTCTCATTCTTATACTTACTTCCTCAAAACTCATCTCAAATCGACAGTTGATCTCAAAAGATTCACATTTGAACTGAAAGACTTTCTTGAACTCTATTGTTAACTCTTCCTTGAATTTGAATTATGAATCCAAGGATTATGATTCATGATATGAAGGATCTCAATAAAAATATAGCAATTAGATAATTAGGAATAGAACTTTTAAAAGAAACAGGAACTCAAGAACTCAAAATCATTTTATATCAAGAATACTCAAATCTAGGGAAAGTATCCTAGATTACTCTTTTACTGATTTGAAAGTAAATGTAGGGCGTGAGAATGAACTAGTCCAACACTATGATAGCCTTACATACCTGGAAGAACAAGGTTCTGAAGAATTTTGAAGAATCTTTAAAAAGAACTTAATTAAAAGCCTTGAAACCCTGGCTTGAAGATAAAGGATCAAGAAAACCTTTCTTGAGATTCTTGAATTAGTTTCTTGAAATCTCTATGGCCAAGGATTATGATTTTCATTAGTGATTCATAATTGTAGGGAGGATCTCGAGTTACAAAGAATGGAATTCTTGGAGAAAACTAACCTTGAAAAAGAATCTTGAAAAATATTGAAAGAATCTTGAATAGAGTCTTCTACTTTGATTTTTTCTTAGGTTTTGCCCTAGGATTTGAGAGAGGAGAATGATGGACTAAAAGATGAAAACCTGATTGTTTTGAGCCTTTTATTAGTCAAGAAATTTGTTTAGGGTTTTATTGGAGGTAAAAACACAAAAATAACACTTTTTAATGTTATCCAGTCGGCTAAATTCGTAACAGCACTGTGTAGGTTACTAAAACAGTCATCACTATTTAGTCAGAAATTGGATTGAAGCAAAATTGGTGGCGTTGGAAAGTAGATTCAAATACCTTTAATTTCATTTGTTATGGCTTACCTACCTCTTTATATTCTAAGAGATATGGTCGTTTGAAATTGAACCAAGTAGAATCTTACATCAAAACTTAATCGATAAGTAAACTTCAAGAATACTTATCAAGACCTTATCAAGAAATTAAATTGCTCAATATTTATGGATAGATTGGAAAAATAAACTCATGATTGGCGTGTGGGTCAACGAACCCAACACTATGTAAGTTTACATACCTCTTAGGGATCAAACCAATGGAGAAAATCCGCAACAAAATTCAAGAACCTCGACGAACGCTTTGATCCTCTCCTTTTTTCTCCTCTTTTCTCTTCTTTTCTTTTCTTAAACTCACAACTAAAACCCTAGGAGTATATTAGCATTATAAGACTGAACCTAATAGAATTAGACCCTTAAAACCTTACTAAAAATGAATTAAATTTGTTTGGGAAAGTAAAAGACCAAAATACTCCTCACTATTTTCGGGTAACTTTCCTTAATTGAACAACCTGACTTCAAAAGGGCTTATCTCACTCATACGAGCTCGAAATTTAGAAAATTCGGGGGTGTTGGAAACATAATTCAAATACCTTTCATTAGCTATCTTGTAGCCCACCTAACGCATTTTGTACTGACAGTTATGGTCATTTGATGTTGACCTATAACTCATAACTTAAGCATAACTTGCAAAATTTCAGATTTTGCTATTTCCAGGTTAGTTCTTTTTGGAAGTCAATGTGCTTCATCTAGTGACCTAACCTTAATACTTATGAAATTTGAAATTCCTTGGTAAAATCCTACTCACAATGAAGGATGGTTCGAGTCTTAGTTAAAAAAAATTCTGGGTGTTACAATATCTCCCTTTTGGGATCATTCGTCATCGAATGACGGCTGTATTGTGTATGGAACGGGGTTACTCTTATCATCTCTGTCATACCAACTAGAATTTTTCCACATTACTATTCGGAACAAACTAAGGGCTCTCATTTAGTTATTTCTTATAGTAAAACCTCATTGTCTTGTTCTTTCTCATTTATAACCTTAGACAGAATTATCATACCATCATTATCACAATAGGATCATTAAAGCTTCCCTTTCTAACATTACTTTGTTACTAAAAGGACCTCTGAAATGATCTCTCCCATACTCTTTTGAACTCATTATTATCTTATTCTCAACACTTGACTTGATTTCCAATTTTATCATTTCCCCAGTAGGTCTAAAGCTGACACTTGAAGGCTATTGACCTATTCCAACATCTCTAACTGGTCTACATCCTCTTTTACTCTAACACTCCGGATAAGCTTATCTCATGACTACCGTACTCTCCATAAGTAGGTACTAAGACTTCTTTATAATGTGTTTCTCTTAATCTCTTTTGATTACATACCCTCTCAATACACCTCGTAATACTCTTTTTACTCTTGTGGCTTAGCCACACTTCATTGTCCTTATCAAGAGGTTTAGGGTTTCTCACTTGTACCACTCATATTTATTGCAGCTAATCACCTCAATTCCTCACCTACTATATGTCAGGTCTTCTAGTTCAGATCTCAAGACAACATTATCACCCTCATGTTTTTATTCTTTGGATCATGACAGTCATCTCAAATTCAAGCTTAATATTTATTACGAAACCCGAATATCAATACGATTGGTCCCCTGCTATGTTATACCTTATTAATTTATGAGTTCTATAACATTATGAACATCATGACCCTCTAAAAAAATCTTAAGCCTAGCTTAGATCTATCACTTTATGAATACTTTTTCTCTTCTATTCAACACTTACACTTGGTCCTTACCTACACAATGACAGTTCATCGCAAACTCCTTTCTAGCTAATACACACTCTACCTCCTATGATGGAATCATTTCAACTCACCACTTCTTAGTCTACCCATAAGGGAAAACTCTTCATTAATATCTTAGTAGGTGCATGACTATAGTAACATAGCTTGTCGAAACACCATATCAATTACTTAGATTACTAAATCTTTGCATACTATTCTCTTAACTTAAGGGGAACTCTTTACTACTACTGCTCATAATCTCGTAGCTCATGCTACCTTTTCAGGTGAAAATACTACCCAAGGTCTAAACATACCTTGTCATAAGGATCTCAGCTGAAATAAGGCTTAGAGAAGAGAGTACAACTCACTTTTAGCTCAAATGCACAATTCATATGAATATGGGTGCATTCCTCTGAAACTCAACACTTAACTCACTCATGGGCTTGGCCCCTCTGGAGTCTCATGACTTCTTCAAGATTTTGATAAGAGTAAGTCATTGATAAAGAACAGAGTTTATTTTTCAACCACCTCTAGTATGGGGTTATCCGAATGGATATGAGAACGCACGAGTTAGAATAAGTCTCTATGACATAGTTCTATTGAACGATTAAGAGTATAAAAAAATGTGAACTTTTCCTAAATGTCAGTAGTCACTTATTTATAGAAGTAGGGTCCTCACAACCACAAATAAGATCCTACTTGACACAGCTTCATAGACACCGTAGGACATTTGAATTTTGTGCTCTGATACCAAATTTTTCATGACCCGAGTCTACACTCTGGACGTGACTGGCGCTCAAGAACCACTGCTGGTCCCCAAGTGAACCTTCATCCTGGCTGACTACAAGTGGAAGACTAACTTAAGCATGCAAAAGCTTAAAAACTGAATATAATTCATGTAACTCAAATACAAAGCTTTAACTCAAATGATTTACTCTGAATATAAATAGAATATTCAACTAGCCAACAATAGGCAACTTAAGTCTTTAAAAAAATTGATAAAATAAATGAATAGACTTTTGAAATTCTACTATCTATCTATGAAGCCTATAACTGACAAAGATGGAAGTCGGGACAAGACCTAGGGCCTTCTAACAACTGATATGATTGAAAGTACAATTGGAACCCTCCGGAAGCAAAGAGACTCACCATAGCTAACTCGAATTGCATGTGGAATCAATGAAGCACCTGTTGATAAACCTGAATACTTGTATCTGCATTATGAAATGATGCAAACCAAATGGATCAGTACGTGGAATGTACGAGCATGTAAGGGGAATTCTAAAGTGTAACATAAGCTTGAACTTGATTAAAAAAGAAACATACTTAACTCTTCTCAACTCAAGAATAAGATACTCAACTCAAAGATAAAATATTCAACTTAGTGAAATAAGGCTCAACTCAATAATAAGATATTCAACTTAGTTAAATAAGGCTCAACTCAATAATAAGATATTCAACTTAGTGAAATAAGTCTCAACTCAAAAATAAGACACTCGACTTTTGGAACTCAAACTCTGAATACTCAACTAAATATAAAGCAATAATAAGATATGCAATATACAGAAAGCTTTTAAAACTGTAGAAAGCAACTCAATGTATTTAAGAATACAATATACTCAGTTTGTATGCAAGAATACAAGATAAACTCTTCTTGTATATGAAAATACCAGGTAAACTCTGTGTATATAAAAATACAAAATATCTCTATGCGAGTTTCTCTAACCGAAAACCATCATTATGAGCTATGTGATGATATATACAACGTCTCGCCCATGCAGCTAGAACTGTCCTATACTTTGCTAGGGTATAAGACCTCTCAACTAAGTGGATCCACTAGTCTATACTAAAAGCATTAAGAAATCATCTAAAAATATGTCCCTTTCTACCCATGTTGGCTACATGGTTTATGGGGGCTGTGAGTTGTCTGAACTCTCCCCCATATCGGTGCTCAATACTACTCCCAAAATATAACTAGCTAATATGTTTAAAAACATAACTCCTTTCGTGGTTTGAGATAATTACTCAAAAATCTTTCTCTTAAAAATAATGGTACTCAAACTGCTTAAAACTCTTTTGGAAATCTTAGTTTCCTCTCATCTTAAATGTGAAAACATTACTCTTGGGAATACTTAGTTCCCATATATCATTTTAAAGAAAATGAACTCAACTCTGCTCTTTCTCAAAAACATTTCAAATCATATTATAATATGATCATTGATGACTCGGGAAGTCATACTACATAAGCATTGATGGTATATCTAGATACCATACTTCTCATACAATGATGGTATACTTGATTTTCATACTAATCATGTTTTAGAAAAATGTTTTCTCAAAACTCATCTTTACTTTCTCAGAACTCGGTTTAAGAACTCAAGTGTTGTCTTTAAAAAAGCTTTTTAAAATTTATAACTCAAATCATAGGGTTCATGTGGAATTATGAACATGAACGACTCAAGTCAAGGATCTTAACAGAAATAAAGAACTTCAGTATTCAGAACTCAAGACTAAATGATACTACTCATCTCTAGAATGCTCGCCTCATAGGGTTCATGCGAAATTATGTCATGAACAACTCAACTCAAGGGCTTTATGGGTAACATGTAGTAGTCCCATAAGTAGGAATATAATTTCAAAAGGATTAGGAACTCAATACTCAAGCCTTAGAACTTGAAGATACTACTCCTCTCAATGATACTCAATTTATGGAGTTCATGCAAAATTAATGGGAATGAAAGACTCGACTTGAGGGTCTACAGAACAATATAGAACTAATGTATACGTCTCTTCCCATTCTTATACTTACTTTCTCAAAACTCAGCTCAAATCGTCAATTGATCTCAATGGATTCACAATTGAACTCAAAGACTTTCTCGAACTCTACTCTTAACTCTTTCTTGAATTTGAATTATGAATTCAATAGTTATGATTCATGATATGAAGGATCTCAATAAGAATATAGCAATTCGATAATTAGGAATAGAACTTTTAAAAGAAACATTAACTCAAGAACTCAAAATTAACTTATCTAAAGAATACTCAACTCAAGGAAAAGTATCCTAGATTACTCTTTTACTGATCTGAAAGTAGATGTAGGGCAGGACGAACTAGTCCAACACTATGATTGCCTTACAGATGTGGAAGAACAAGGTTCTTGAAGAATCTTAAAAAATTGTGAAGAGGAAATTGATTAAAAGCCTTGAAACCCTAGGTTGAAGGTAAATGATCAAGAAAACCTTTCTTGAGATTCTTGAATTAGTTTTTTGAAATTTCTATGGCCAAGAAATATGATTTTCATTAATGATTCACAATTGTATGGAAGAACTTAAGTTACAGAGAATGGAATTCTTGGAGAAAATTTAACTTGAAGAAGAATCTTGAAAAAGATTGAAAGAATCTTGAATGGAGTCTTCTACTTTGATTTTTTCTTAGGGTTTCGCCCTAAGGTTTGAGAGAGAAGAGAATGATGGACTAAAATATGAAATCTGATTGTTTTGAGCCTTTTATTATTCAAGAAATTCTTTTAGGGTTTTCTTGGAGGTAAAAAAACAAAAACAACACTTTTTAATATTTTTCCGTCGGCTAAATTCGTATCAACGTTGTTTAGTTTACTAAAATAGTGTTAACTTTTTATTTAGAAATGGGATTGACACGAAATTGCTGGGGTTGGAAAATAGATTCAAATACCTTTAATTTTATAGGTTATGGCTCATGTAACTCGTTATATTATAAGAGATATGGTTGTTTGAAGTTGGTCCAAGTAGAATCTTACATCAAAACTTAATTGATAAGGAAACTTCAAGAACACTTATCAAGAAATTAAATTGCTAAATATTTATGGATAGATTCACAAAAGAAACTCATGATTGTCGTGTGGGTGAACAAACCCAATACTGTGAAAGATTACATACCTTTTAGGGATCAAACCCATGACGAAAATCCGTAACAAAACTCAAGAACCTCGACGAACGCTTTGATCCTCTCCTCTTTTCTCCTGTTTTGTCTTCTTGAAATCTTAACTAAAACCCTAGGCATATATTACGATTATAAAACTGAACATAATAGGATTAGACCCTTAAAACCTTACTAAAAATGAATTAAATCTGATTGTGTAAGGAAAAGACCAAAATACCCCTCACTATTTTTGGGTAACTTTCCTTAATTAAATAACCTGACTTCAAAAGGGAATATCTCACTCATACTAGCTCAAAATTTAGAAAACTTTGTTTCTTTGGAAAGATAATTCAAATACATTTCATTAGCTATCTGTAGCCCACCTAACTTATCCTGTACTGAGAGTTATGGTCGTTTGAAGTTGACCCAAAACTCATATCTTAAGCATAACTTGTAAAATTTCAGATTTTACTATTTCCAATTTAGTTCTTTTTGGAACTCAAGGTGATACATCTAGTGACCTGACCTTAATATTTAATAAATTTTAAATTCCTTGGTAAAATCCTACTCACAATGAAGGATGGTTCGAGTCTTAGTTCAAAAGATTTCTGAGGTGTTACACCATTTGTAACATGCCATAAATTTTTTTGAACTAAGGCTCGAACCGTTCATAGTAGTGAGTGAGATTTTACCGAGGAATTAAAATTTCTTAAGTGTTAAGATCACTAGATGTAGCACCTTGAGTTCCAAAAAGAATTAAATTGGATATAGCAAAATCTGAAATTTTGCAAGTTAAGCTAAGTATGAGTTTTGGGTCGACTTGAAACGATATAACTCCTAGCTCAGGATGAGTTAGGTGTTCTACCAGATACCGTAGGAAATATCTTTGAATTATATTTCCAACTCTGCCGAGTTCGCTAAGTTTCGAGTTCGGATGAGTGAGATATGACCTTTTGAAGTTAGGCTACCAGTTAAGGAAAGTTAGCCGGAAATAGAGAGGGATATTTTGGTCTTTTCCTTCCCCAATCAGATTTAATTCATTTTTAGTAATAATTTAAGGGTCTAATCCTATTAGGTTCAGTTTTATAATCCTAAAATTAGCCTAGGGTTTTAGTTGAGATTTCAAGAAAAGAAAACAAGAGAAAAGAGGAGAGAATCAAAGCGTTCGTCGAGGTTCTTGAGTTTTGTTGCGGATTGTCGCCATGGGTTTAATCCCTAAGAGGTATGTAAGCTTCCATAGTGTTGGTTTTGTTCACCCACACGCCAAACATGTTATTTTCAGTGCAAATTTCATTCTTGAAATTGAAAGATTTGAGTTCTTGATAAGTTCTTGATAATGTTCTTGAAGTTCATTCTAAATCTTGTTGTGTTGGGTTTTGGATGATTTATTGAGATCAAAGTGAGTGTTTTAAGGGATTTATTGAGTATATTAGAGAGTACTTATGTTAAGTAATTAATTATAAGTGATTGGGGAAGAAACCATTCGATTCTAGGCAAGTTAGGGTGAGAAAACGAGCAAAGAAGTTTGTCAGATTTTCTGGGTTGGGGCCCGGCGCGATGCGCCTGCCAGAGCGCCCCAAACCCTCCTCTGAATGTTAGAGGCTGGCGCTCCATGCCACCCATATCCCCAGGGTCTCCTGCCCCTCTAGTTTGTCGTCAGTGGCCCCATTTGAGTTCGTTTCAAGTACACCTTCACTCCTTTTTTATTCTAACTACTCTAAGATACTTCTAAACACCTAAAATCATTCCTAAAATGATCATAACCTTGAATTCATAAATCAAATTCAAGGTAGAGTTGAGAGTCAAGTTTGAGAGTTCTTTCAAACCTTTTTGATAAGGTCCCTTAGAGTCTTTTTGAGGAGTCTTCTATAATTACTAGTAACTTATTTCAAGACTCGAGCAAGTGAGTATGAGGATGAGGAGAATGTATTCATGAATCTACTTTTTCATCATGAGATTCTTCATATCATGAACCATAACTCTTGAATTCATAATTCACATTCAAGAGAGAGTTAAGAGTAGAGTTCAAGTAAGCCTTTGAGTTCAATTGTGAATCCTTTGAGATCAACTATCGATTTGAACTAAGTTCTGAGAAAGTAAGTAAGAGAATGAGAAGAGTCGTACACATGAGTCCATGTTGTTATGTAGACCATCGAGTCGAGTTGTTTCATGCCTATAATTTCGTATGAACTTCGTAAGTTGAGCATCTTTCAGAGAAGTGGTATCTTCAAGTTTTAAGCCTTTAAGTGTTGAGTTCCTAAGCCCTTTTGAGAAGCATCATTGAGTTCTTGAGTTAAGTAGTTCATGCTCATAAATTCTGCATGAACCCTCTGAGTTGAGCATTCTTGAAGTGAGTAGTATTGTTAAAGTCCTTGAGTTCCAAGTATTGAGTTCTATCTTTGGTTATTGAAAACCTTGCATTGAGTCGTTCATGCTCATAAATTTCGGCATGAACCATATTTTAAGAAGTCTTTTACAAACGTTTTAACTTTGTTTTAAGATTTAAGTTTTGAGTTAAGCAAATAGTAAAGAGTAAAGAGTAAAGAGTTAAGTTCATTTCTTCAAAAGAGTATATTGGGACTATGTATTCCCAAAGAGTAAATATTTTCACATTTAAACAAGAAAGGAAAGTGAGATTTCAAAAGAGCCTTTGAGCTAGTTTTTCAGTAAAGAGGAAACTATGATTTACAAGAGAGCTTTAAAGCCAAGTTTTGAGTAATTATCTCAAACCAAAGAAAGAGTTTTGTTTTTACAAATATATGAGCTAAGTATAGTTTGGGAGTAGTATTGAGCACTGATATGGGGATGCGAGTTCAGATAACTCAAGTCTCCATAAACCATGTAGCCATCATGGGTAGTAAAGGATCATACTTTTTAGATGACTTCTTAAGATGCTTTTAGCATAGACTAGTGGATCCACTTAGTTAATCATTCTATATGACAGCAAAGTATAGGACAGTTCTGGCAGCGTGGGCAAGACGTTGTATCACCACTTAGGCTCATAGTGGTGGTTGTCGGTTAAAGAAGCTCCCACAGTAATAATTGCATGGTTTCTCAAGGGGTTCTGCTTAGTATGAATGGGGGTATGGGACTTCATTCATACATTGCACAAGTAGACTTTGAGAGGGAGCATGATATGTCTTTTTATGATATGAGAAAGTTGAGTTTGTTATCGCACTTTCTTTAACAAACTAAGTTGTTTTTACTGTTTTATAAAGTTTTCTATTTATTGCATCTCTTATTGTTGCTTTATATTGAGTTGAGTATCTAAAGTTGAGTATTTTAAGTTGAGTATCTATCTTTGAGTTGAGCATCTAATCTCTGAGTTGAGTATCTTATCCTTGAATACTTCTCAGTTGAGTAAGTTTGAGTAGTTTTGAGTATCCTTGAGTATCTTTGAGTATTCCTTGAGTTGAAAAAGTTTGAGAAGAGGTAAGTATGTTTCCTTTTTATCACGTTTCAAGCTTATGTTTATGTTTTAGAATTCCTCTTACATGCTCGTACATTCCACGTACTGAGCCATTTGACCTGCATCTTCTCATGATGCAGATTCAGGATAATCAACAGGAGTTTCATTGATGTCACATGGAGTTCTAGTTAGCTATGGTGAGCCTCTTTGCTTCCGGAGGATTTCATCTACTTTCAGTTGTTAGGAGGCCGTGGGTCTTGTCTCGACTTCCATAATTGTATTTAGAGGCTTCATAGATAGACAGTAGAGTTTTAGAAGTCTTCATTTATTTTGTTAAATCTTTTAAAGATTAAAGTTGCCTTTTATGGCGAGTTGTATATATTTTATTATACAGAGTTTTCTTTGGACTTAAAGTTTGTATTGAGCTTTTATGAAAATTTTATTTCAGTTTTAAGCCTTTGCATGCTTAAGTTAGTGTTCCTCTTGTAGTCAGCCATGATGAGGGTTCGCTTGGGGACCATCAATGGTTCTCGAGTGCCGGCCACGTCCAGGGTGTAGGCTCGGGTCGTGACACCATTCCCAGAAAAACCTAATGAATTTTTTGCTCGTTTTCTCACCCTAGTTCACCTAGAATCGAATGGTTTCTTCCCCACCCACTTAGATTCGAATGCCGAACCTAAGTATACACTAATCTACTAAAAACAGTCCTCAAATCACTAATTTAGATCTCAAGAATTCCTCAAAACCTCAACAAAATAATATTTAGAATGAAACTTCAACACTTATCAAGAACTTAAATTGCTCAATATTTATTGATAGATTCTCAAAAGAAACTCATGATTGGCATGTGGGTGAACGAACCCAACACTATGGAAGCTTACATACCTCAAAGAACTAGGTTCTTGGAAAAATCTTGAATTTCTTGAACAGTCGGTTAAAACTTTGAACTTTTTCTCCTCTTGAATCGTCTCTCTAAAACCCTAAATGCTTTTGGGGATGAATGAAACTGATTCTAACCAGTTTAGAGCCTTAATTGGGTGTAATTAGCGTTTAGAATAAGTGGAGCTAAGGAAAAGACTAAAATACCCCTCCTATTTTTGGGTAACTTTCCTTAAATAGACAGCCCGGCTTAAAAATGGCATATCTCCCTCATACAAGCTCAAAAATTAGCAAACTCAGTGGTTTTGGAAAGAGGACTCAAAGATCTTTCATTTGATATCTTATGGGTTTCCTAACTCATCCTGTGCTAAAAGTTATGGTAATTTGAAGTTGACCCAAAACTTAAAAGAACTTAGTAATGACTTGAATGAACTCTCTTCGAAAACCCTAAGCGTATTTGGATTTATAAAAACTGATCCAAATCAGATTTGTCCCCAAAATATTACTAAAATTTGTTTTAAGCTGATTAGGTAAGGAAAAGACCAAAATACTCCTCATATTTTCGGGTAACTTTCCTTAATTGGACAACCCAACTTCAAATGGACATATCCCCTTATACGAGCTTAAAAATTAGTAAACTCAGCACCGTTGGAAAGAGGATTCCAAGACCTTTAATTTGATATATTATGGGTCTTCTAACTTATCTTGTGCTAAAAGTTGGTAGTTTGAAGTTGACTCAAAACTCAGAAGAACCTAGGAATTACTTGGAGGGATTCTCTTTAGTTCTTTTTGGAACTCAAGGTGCTACATCTAGTGACATTAACACTTAAAAAACTTTAAATTCCCCGGTAAAATCTTACTCACAACGAAGAATGGTTCGAGTCTTAGCTCAAAATTTTCTGGGGTGTTACAGATTTATGGCCTAGGGCGCTTTTATAACAAAATAATGTACTTTGGAGAAAAAATTCATGAAACCAATTCCATTGAATTTGCTCCATTCTTTAATGTGATTATGGTAGCAGTGCATACTGTCTGAAAGAAGACAAGTGATAGAATAACACATATGAATGTGGAAAGAGATACTAAATTATCATAATTTGATATACTTAGATGTTGTGTTTCATTCATAATGTGAACTTTTGATAAATGCTACAAGTTTAGATCCATTATCTGAAATGAGTGAGGTATAAGCCCACCATGCTTGACGTGAAAAAGATCGTGACCTTGGTTGTCGATGTGGTATCACCAAGAATGTCTTTGGAAAGACACATGTCATTTTTTCTGATTTGTATTGGACAAGAATTAGTGAAATTGAGACACATTTTATAGTAAATCAAAGGTCTCCTAATTCGAATACTTTCATACTTTGGAATGATCGTTTGAGACATCATGAGTCTATAATGATGAGATGAATTATATAAAATTCTATGGGATATCCATTTAAGAACCTAAAGATTCGTTTAAATGGTGAATTTCTTGTACTGCTTGTTATCAAGACAAATTAATTGTGAGACCATCACTAACGAAAATTGAGATTGAGTCTCATGTGTTCTTGAAACATTTGCATGAGGATATTTGTGAACCTATTCAACCACCTAGTAGGTTGTTTAGATACTTGATGGTCTTAATAGATGCTCCTTCTAGATGGTCTCATGTGTGCCTATTGTCATCTCGCAACTTGGTGTTTGCAAAATTATTGGTACAATTAATATGATTACTGACACAGTTTTATGATAATTAAGTCCATTTGTGTTGATAACAATGTAGAATTTTCCTCTCACGCATTTAATGATTAACTTCTATCATTTGGGGTTGAATAAACTCAATACTGAAGTGAATATGATAGTGCAAAATAAA
This sequence comes from Solanum stenotomum, assembly GCF_019186545.1. Classification (NCBI taxonomy): domain Eukaryota; kingdom Viridiplantae; phylum Streptophyta; class Magnoliopsida; order Solanales; family Solanaceae; genus Solanum; species Solanum stenotomum. The sequence continues at coordinate 6,915,456 of NC_064293.1, forward strand.
TCTTATCAATATGGACGTGCACTTAATCGTGTTGGGATCACGACTCACCTTCAAAAGAGGTAGAGAAATTGAGAAGAAATAAATCCAAAAATTACTTCCAAAGTAATAAAATTGAAATTTACTCAAATAATAGTAAATTAGAAATTTACTAAAGCAAAAGACACATGACATAGTAAATTAGAGTTTACTAGTACTAACAATTTTATTAGTTGACATGAATGATTTGGTCAATCAAAAGATGTGCATTTTGAGTAATAGACATGCATTGAAGAACTAGAAGATTCTTCAAGAGTTCTTTTTGTTGTTTGTTCGCATGATAAGTTGATTGGATCAACTAATGTTGAGACTAAATTTCTAAATTCTGAAAAGTATAAATGGTGAATATGAGATCATTCACCTATCATGTGATATGATAAATAGATGCATCTATAAGAGAATCATATGTGTGTTTGTTTTCAACCTGCAGTTTGGCATTCACAAAATTGTGTGTGCAAGACGGTTAAGTTAAGAACACAATTTTCAAAATGTGTAATCAAGACAATACATCTTGATTATATTGATAAATATTAAGCTGATATGACATTAAATGCCTCAAATAAATGTCAATCATTGCTTATGAAAAAAAAGCTTCATGGTCTGAAATATAATATATTGCATACAAAAGTAGTTGTATACATAAGACTAATAAATTATGATTAATTTTTCTCTAAATTGATTTATGGTCAGGGACTAAATAGTTTCCATCTAATAATTTTGATGTGCGGTATATGATTCATGGATATACAATGATGCACAAAGATGGATTCTCCTAAATAGATTGAGATATATGTTAGTTTATCTAACATAAGGGGGAGATAAGAAGTAACCAAGAGTATCATATGCTCATATTGAATGTCCCTAAAGGATAAGGTGTACTACATGCGTGAAGCATGATACACCAATCGATTCTAAATAAAATAATTCTTGAAAAAAGGAGGGGAGCAAATGACAAAATTATCATATAAGAAGGCAATGTGTTCTTGAAAAGCCTACGACATAACACTTTATGAAACCTCGTGAGAGGGGTAGTTAATTGAAAATAATGAAGTCATGAGATCTCAATAAGTTATGTTGTATTGTGAATCGATACAAAGTGATATTTCATCGATGATATCTTTGATACAATATAATGCAATGTTGTAAAATATTATTACGATATAAATTTTACATCTATTAAAGCATGCTAACTTATAAATAATTATCAAGTGAAAAGTGAAAAGTGGAATGATGTATCTTGATAAGCATAAAACTTATTTGACTTGCAGCCTAGACTTTAGAAGATGCCACACTTTTAATACTTGATGTTGTCACTTGACAAAATTGATATGAAAATATCCGATAGATTCAAAATGCATGAAGCATATGCTATTTTTTGAAAAACTTTTTTATAATTCTCACGTGGATTAAATTAATAAAAAATCTTTTGTATTGCTATAAAAGTTGTTAACATAAAGTGGAACTATTGAAGAGTTTTCAAAAGGCAACAAATTATTTGCTTAAAGAAGTTGAAGTGAGGAATAGATTTTGAAATAAACATTGACAGTGTGATATTGATTTAAGGACAAGATTATCATGTTGTTAGCCTTTCAATAGATGACTTCAATTTTGTTTTAGTGAAACTTTTTGGTTATCATTTCATTTTACCATAAGTATTTTCGTTAATGATAATCTATGACAAATAGATATGCTATAATATTATGCTATTATATAATGTAGTTCTTTTATTCTTTACCTTATTGTCTAAAGTGTATTTTCATGTATCAATACAAACACAATTTTACCTTTTAAAAGCAAATTTTCAAAACAACAATTAGGTTGTCGTCAATGAAAGAATGGTACTCAAAGAAGAATGTGTAGAATCAATTGATGTATCTTATTTGTTAGTAACAGAGATACCAAACATTCAATGTAGATTTTGAAGTTAATCTAAGATTGGTCAAATGATGTTTTTTGTTCTTGTTTATCTGAGCTGAAACTACTAACCTGAACTATTGGGCACATGCTCAGCATAGGTGCTTTTATACTAGTAATAGAAATAAGGGAAACTCCTAAGATGATTTGATAACCGTGCGATTTCAGCAGCCCACAGTGATAGCGGCGGACCCGGCCCTGTTTGATATCCGTTGCATCTGCGTGAATTATGAAAAACTGAACCGACTTAATATTCATATGCCTATGTCCGTTCACTTCTAAAGTTAAGAGTTCAAAAATAGGGTTTAGCGAAGGAGTTTTAAGTTAGTTGTAATGGTGGTTGAGTGAACCTTTCGAATTTTAAGATTTAGCTGAGGGATTTATGTGGCCATACTTTCCATGTGTATGCATAAGTTTCTTGAGAGTACTGATTTTAAGCTAATATATGTATGAAGTAATTAATCGCGGATGATGTAATAATAAAAGAAGACCTTACAAATTCCTGCTGCATTGCTGTAAGTATTCATGTGTAACATTTTTATTTACTTCTTCTGTTGATTTTTGGCTGATTTTGAATTGTCTTTGCAGTTGAAAGACAAGTACGGTAATAATGAAATTTTGTTCACTACATTTACTTTTGCTACTTAATTGTTAGTTTGATGTGATTGATTATGTTCCTCTTTAATTAACTTTTTTAATCTTAAAAAAATTAATTTTTAAAAAAGTTTTGTACTTAATAATATAACATACATACAATAATTTATTTATATACATTTATTATTAATTAACACAATATACACGTGCAAAGCATGTACACTTAACTAGGTGATAATGGTGATGGTTAGTCAAATAAATGTTGACTAATGAAAGTAGTTATTGATAGTAATAAGTGGATGTAATAATGATTGATGGTGATAATTGCAAGTGATGGCTATTGGTAATGACGATTGATTTTGGTGATTGGTGATAGTAATAATTGTGGTTTGGCTGATGATGAATGTTGCAAATGGTAGGTAATGGTGATAGTAGTTGTGGTTGAGATGAGAAGATGAAGTAGTGGTGAATTGTCATCTTTGTAGAAATTATTAAAAGGATATCTTAATAATATTAGGACTTTGTTATAGATTTTAATAATATAACTCATTAAGTGGTTGTAAAATAAGAAAAAAACAAACACACTTAATAATTCAGATATAGATGATTATGCTTTGGACCTTGAAAACAAAAGAATTTAATGAAATCTAAAAGTCCTATTGTTTTAGGTCTCTGTCATTAAGTCCTTTCAAGGTCCAAATCATAATCATTTATATCTTAATTATTAAGTGCATTTGTTTTTAATGATTTGACAAACACTTAATGAGTCTAAATGATTATAATATATAACAAAGTCTTAATATTATTAAGATATCTATTTAAGAATTTCTACAAAGATGACAATTCACCACTACTCCATATTCACATCTCAACCACTATTACAACCACAACTCTGTCACCTCAATCACCATAACCTACTATCCGCAACATTCATCATCAACCCAACTACAATTATCACTTTCACCAATCACCAAAATCAATCGTCATTAACATTAGTCATCACTTGCAATTATCAAAATTAATCATTATTACATTCACTTATCACTATTGATAATTATCTTCATTTCAACACTACATATGACTAACCATCACCATCATCACCTAGTTAAGTGTACGTACTTTGAACATGTATATTGCGTTAATTAATAATAAATGTGTGTAAATAAATTATTGTATGTTCATATATTATTAAGTAGATTTTTTTAAAAAAAAGTAACTTTTTTAAGATAAAAAAATTACTCAAAAGGGAACATAATAATTCACATCACACTAACAATTAAGTAGCAAAAGTAAATGTAGTGAACAAAATTTCATCATTACCGTACTTGTATTTCCACTGCAAAGACTATTCAAAATTAGCCAAAAATCTACAAAAGAAGTAAATAGAAATGTTAAAGCTGAATACTTACATCAATGCAACAGGAATTTATAAGGTCTTATTTTATCATTACATCATCCACAATTGATTCCTTCTTACATATATTAGCTTAAAATCAATAATCTCGAGAAACTTATGCATACACATGAAAAGCAGGACCACATAAATCCCTTGGCTAAACCCTAAAATTCGAAAGGTTCACTCAACCACCATTACAAATCACTTAAAACTCCTTCGCTAGACCCTATTTTCGAACTCTTAAACTTTAGAAGTTAATGGACATAGGCATATGAATATCAAGTTGATTCGGATTTTATCATTCACGTAGATGTAACAAATTCCAAACAGGATTGGGTCCACCACTATTACTGAGGGCTATTGAACTCGCACGGTTAGCAACTCATATTAGGAGTTTTCCTTATTTCTATTACTAGTATAAAAGCATCTGTGTTGAGCGCCCAACAGTGCATGTTAGTTGTTTCAGCTCAGATATCAAGAACAAAAATATCATTTGACAAATTTTAGATTAGCTCCAAAATCTAGATTGAATGTTTGGTATCTCAGTTACCAACAAATAAGATACATCAATTGATTCTACACATTCTTCTTCGAGTACCATTTTTTTATTGAACACAACCTGATTGTTATTTTGACAAGTTCCTTTCAAAAGTTAAAATTATGTTGGCATTGATACATAAAACTTTACTTTAAACATTAAGGTAAAGAAAAAATGAACTACGTTATATAAGAGCATAATAATATAGCATAACTATTTGTCACAAATTATCATTAACGAAAATAATTATGGTAAGATAGAAATGGCAACCAAAAAGTTTCACTCAAATAAAATTGAAGTCATCTATTAAAAAGCTAACTACACGGTAATCTTTTCACTAAATCAATATCACAATGTCAATATTTATTATAAAATCTATTCCCCACTTCAACTTCTTTAAGCAAATAATTTGTTGCCTTTTGAAAACTCTTCATGTTATCAACTTGTATAACAATACAAAAGATTTTGGATTGATTTAATCGACGTGAGAATTATAAAAAGGTTTTTCAAAATTTGCATATGCTTCATGCATTTTGAATCTATCGGATATTTTTATGTCAATTTTGTCAAGTGACAACATCAAGTATTAAAAGTGTGACATTAAATATTGTGTTATATTGTATCAAAGATATCGTTGACGAAATATACTTTGTCTCGATTCACAATACAACATAAATTATTGAGATCACGTGACTTCATTATTTTCAAGTAGCAACCCCTCTCATGAGGTTTCATGAAGTGTTATGTCGTAGGTTTTCCAAGAGCACATTGCCTCCTTATATGATCATTTAGATTCTTTGCTAAACTCTTTTTTTCAAGAAATGTTTTAGTTAGAACTGATTGGTCTATAAAGCTTCACGTATGTAGCAGAACCTATCCTTTAGGGACATTCAACAGGAGCATTTGCAACTCTTGATTACTTCTTATATTCCCCTTATGTTAGATAAACTAACATATATCTCAATCTATTTAGGAGAATCCATCTTTGTGCATCATCGTATATCCATTAATCATATACCGCACATCAAAATTATTAAATGGAAACTATTTAGTCCCTGTCAATAAATCAATTAAGAAAAAATGATTATAATATATTGGTCTGATGTATATAATTATTTTTGTATGCAATATATTATATTTCATACCATGAAGCTTTGTTCTCATAAGCAATGATTGACTATTTATTTGAGGCAATTAATGTCATATCAGCTTGGATACTTATCAATATTATAAAGATGAAACGCCTTGATTACACATTTTGAAAATTGTGTTCTTAACTCAATTATCTTGCAAACACAATTTTGTGAATGTCAAACTGCAGGCTGACAACAAACACACATATGATTCTCTTATAGATTCATCTCTTTATCATATCACATGATATCTAAACGGGTCCATATTCACCATTTATACTCTTTAGAATTTAGAAATTTATTCCCGATATTAGTTGATCCAATCAACTTATCATGAGAACAAACAATAAAAAAAATTCTTGAAGAATCATCTAGTTCTTCAATGCGTGTCTATTACTCAAACTAAACATCTTTAAGATGACCAAATCATTCATGCTAACTAATAAAATTATTAGCACTAGTAAACTCTAAGTTTACTTTGTCATGTTCCTTTTGCTTAGTAAATTTCTAATTTACTATTATTTGAGCAAAGTTCATTTTTATTACTCTGGGAGTAATTTTTAGATTTATTTCTTCTCAATTTCTCTACCTCTTTTGAAGGTGAGTTATGATCCCATCACGATTAAGTGCATGTTCGTATTGATAAGATTATTTTTTTTGCACTATTAAATTCACTTCAGTATTGAGTTTATTCAATCCCAAATGATAGGAATTAATCATTAAATGCTTGGGATGAAAATTCTATATTGTTATCAAGGCGAATGAACTTAATATGATTATTAGAAAACTGTGCCTATAATCATATTATTTGTACCAACAATTTTGCAAATACCAAGTTGCCAGATGGCAATATGCACATATGAGACCATCTGGGATGATCATCTATTAGGATCATAAAGTGTCTAACCAACCTAATAGGTGGTTGAATAGGTACACAAATTTCCTCATGCATATGTTTCAAGAACGCATGAGACGTAATCACAATTTTCGTTAGTAATGGTCTCACAATTAACTTGTCTTGATAAGAAGTAGTACAAGAAATTCACCATTTAAACAAATCTTTAGGTTCTTCAATGGATGACTCTTTGAATTTTCTATAATTCGTCTCGTCATTATAGACTCATGATGTCCCAAATGATCATGCCAAAGTATGAAAGTATTGGAATTAGGAAACTTTTGATTTACTATAGAATGTGTCTCAATTGCACTAATCCTTGTCTAATACAAACAGAAAATAACACATGTCTTTCGAAAGACATTTTTGGTGGTCAAGACCTTTTCCATGCCTAGCATGGTAGGCTTATACCTCATTCACTTCAAATAGTGGGTCTATACTTTAGGCATTTATCAAGAATAAAACACAATCATCTAAGTATATAAAATTATGATAATTTAGTACCTCATTTCATATTCATGTGTATTATTCAATCACTTGTCTTCTTTCATACATATTATGCATTGCTATCATATTCACATTAAGGAATGGAGAAAATTCAATGAATTGGTTTCATGACTTTTTCACCAAAGGGCATTATTTTTCTATAAAAGCGCCTTAGGCCAAAAGTAGATGAGACTTGAACCAAATACCTTCTCATCATGATGCACCATGACTTTAGTCCAATATATTAGTGATTCGACATGAATCCATCGTCTACTCCCTTGATGCGATTGGACATGAAACAATCGTCTTACTCCCTTTATGCTATTGAAAACATTATTATTACATGATGAGAAATGTAGGAGAGGAAGAACTCACTTAGAAGGCAAAGTACCTCACCCACTTATTAAACCAAACAAAATCGGTAAAAAAGCTTTGTGCTAAACTTACACGAACAAATTATAAAGATGGACATTGTAATGTATAAAAGTAAAGTCAATTGCTGCATAGCTTAATGTTGCAATTGTTGCATATAAATTACTTCAATATCATGATAAATTGCAACATGTTATAGTTAATTAATTATAGTCTAATTAGTTGACCTTATTCACAAAAAAATTGACATACAACCAATAGTTTTAATAATCTAAAAGCAAGTAAACCAAAAATAATGAAATATGCTAATCTTCATAAAGTTCCTACTAACCTGAATCAAATATATTAACTCAAAGTCAATTGGTTAGAGACTCATATTGGTAACGTATTATGAAACTATATAAAATAATGAGAAGAAAGTAGGGTGAAGAGAGAAGACTTATTATTTTTCTTGAGAGATAAATTAGAAATTCCCAGATCTAGTTTACAATGAAAAGAACCCCTCTATTTTATAAGAAAAAATTAACCCAAAGTTAGGGTTCCTAAATTTTCTCTAACAGATTGACATTCACTATATTTATAACACATACTTTGATATATATATATGAGGGAGAGAGAACAAGTAGGAAATTTCCATGAAGTAAGGGGAAAACACATAAATAGACAATTTTAAAATAATTATTACATGTAGACGTCATTGTTAATTGATTATCAATTATGACATATAAAATGTTTACTACAATAGCACATTTTAATATATATCAATTTAGAGTATGTTTTGCACGTGTTTATTACGTCAATTAATAAAAAGGATTAGAACAACAATATATTTAGAAAAATATTATTAATGTTACACTATATGCAATATTTGTTTAAATAATGATAATAAATGTTATTAAATTGATACGATATGGATTTAATATATTTGAATGCTTTTGTTTGAACTTGATGAAATTCGTAATTTTAATCATTTAGGTCTCTGTCATTAAGTCCATTTGTTTTCAAGGTCCAAATCATAATCATTTATATCTTAATTATTAAGTGTGTTTGTTTTTCTTATTTTACAACCACTTAATGAGTCTATATGATTAAAATCTATAACAAAGTCTTAATATTATTAAGATATTTATTTATGAATTTCTATAAAGATGACAATTCACCACTATTCCATCTTCTTATCTCAACCACTATCACAACCACAACTACTACCACCTCAACCACCATCACCTATCATCTGCAATATTCATTATCATCCCAACTACAATTATCACTATCACCAATGACCAAAATCAGTCGTCATTACCATTAGCCATCACTTGCAATTATCACCATCAATCATTATTACATTCACTTATCACTATCGATAAATACCTTCATTAGTCAATATTATATATGACTAAATATCACCATCATCACCTAGTCAAGAGTACGTGTTTTGCACTTGTATATTGTGTTAATTAATAATAAATGTATATACATAAATTATTATATGTAATTTATAATATTAAGTACAAAACCTTTTTAAAAAGTAAATTTTTTAAGATAGAAAAAAAGTTAGTTAAAGAGGAACATAATAATTCACATCACTCAAACAATTAAGTAGCAAAATTAAATGTAGTGAACAAAATTTTATCATTACTGTACTTGTCTTTCCACTGAAAGACAATCAATATCAGCCAAAAATCAATAGAAGAAGTAAATAGAAATTTTAAACCTGAATACTTACAATAATGCAATAGGGATTTGCAAGGTCTTCTTTTATCATTACATCATCCGCGATTGGTTCCTTCATACATATAGTATCCAGTAGTAGATTTGATGTATCAGTTGCATTTTTTCTAGTGGTTAGCTGTTGATACTAAAAAAAATCTTGTCAATTCTTAAAAAAACAGAGAATAAAGCGAAAGAGACCATTCACAAACTTACTACTAGATGTTGCCAAGGAGTTCGCCAAAAAATTAGATAGATGAAAAATAGGAATATCCGATAAAAAGAACTAAATATAATCACAACCATGTAATAAATTTACAAGCGTATAGAATTCTTACATAACATCTGCTGCATCTTTGTCCTCTCTTTTGAGTTCCTTCCACCTGTTTGGAAGCAAAATAAAATTTCAAGCAATTATCCCCAACTCATTGGATAATTTTGCCGATTGATCTAGTTTAGTTGGTCTTCCTTTACCAATTGAAATCTCTATTTTCATCTTGCTTTCCATAGCCTTCTTCATCTTTTCAAGATCTTTACCTCTATTGTCATGACCATTCTTTATTCTAGTAGAAGCATCATATGAAAAGAAATTAAAGTCAGTTCAAAGTTTCACCTATAATCTTAAAAATATTGTACGTATGGAAGAAAGGTATGAAGACTGAAACAGTTAAAAAAATTTCTTTATTTTGTTGTATATAAACAGACAATTAAGTCAAAAAAAGAATCATTGACAAAACAAAGAGAATATGCAAGAGATAACAACATCTTTTTTTTTTTATCATTCATATCATGTCTATTTATTATAAGTTTCACATATTATATAAATATTGTTGAGTCCAAAGGTGTAGATCACAATACCTATCCATTTAGAAAAAAGTTCAACTTGGCCGATAACTAAATAATTTAATCCTAATCAATATAATAAAATGTGTTACCTGTATTAACAATAGGAGTAGGGTTATTTAATTCAGCCAATGATAGAGTATCTTGAATAGTTTCCATTGTAAGTGTAGTTTGCTTAAAGACACGTCCACCTGGTGCCATTGATTGGCAGAATACTATCAAAACACAATAAGTAATTTTAGAATGTCCATAAGACATAAAATTCATTAGTTTAACAAAAATAGTTATATAAAAGCACCAACAGTTGACAACTAAAGAAAAATCTAAAAATATCATAAATCATCAATCTGCAAAGTCTCACTCACATCACTTATTAATAAGATTTCACTGTTCTTTCTAATATTAATTGAACTATTGAAGCATCACTAGCATATAAACGAAAAGAAGTACTTTGGATCAGCAGGGTACGACTATTATCACTATCTTTCTATGCAAAAATTTTCCATTCAGAAGCTACATAGAAAAATATCAGGACCTTTTCCTAGAGTCACATGGAGAAGACTAGTATGCAATAACTTGGGAGCACCAAAATGACTCTTTAAATTTAGAGTAGCAGCGTTAGGAAGATTGGCTACAAGGGACAAAATTGATAGATGGGGATTCACATAACTTTGGAATGTCCTTTATATGCTACTAGTTTGGAGAGTATTAGCCACTTTTATTTTGAATGACTTTGTTGCTATGACGTTGTTGACCTGGAAAGAACCTATCCTTAATCCTGGAGACTTGCAACAAGAACTTGCTTGGATGACTACAAAGAAAAGGAATAGCCCAAATGCAGTAATCTTCATAATGGTAGTTGTTAGATATGTATACCACATTTGGAAGGAAAAAAACTTGAGGGTATTCCAAGGAAGAGCTAGAGGCGCAACACTGGCAATCAAGCCTACCATACAAGAGGTTTGTCAAAGAGTGTCTCTAAATGCAAGTGTGGAAAGAATGCTATGAAATTGAACTTTTACCCTGTGTATTCACACATAATAGAGTTCTTTAGTTAGACTGAAGTAAGATATTGTTGTTGATGAACTAAAGTTATTATAGATTTATTTCCTTTTCAGATTTTGTAATTCCTTTTAGTAATAAATAAAACTGTTTTTTACCAAAAAAAAAACTAGCAGATTAAAGATCTAGTATAACATATAGAAGATATATATACATGCAGGAACTGTCCAAATTTAAAGGCATAATAACTTTTCTGAAAACTTATATAAGCTAAGGTGTTAAGAAGAGATTGTAGATCTTATAAATACCACTCCTCGTGAAGAAATGTCTATTAGTTTCAGTGAAAAATTTAACTGTCCCATAGAATATTCATATAAAATAATTTTGGTTTAGTTTATTCAAATCCAAAGTTTCATTTTCCTATCCTAATTATATGTTCCAAGTTCAAGAAGCAAGTTTCACTTGATAGACTTTCATACCATGTTTTCACTACAACCCATCCTTTCTTCCCTAAAAAGTCGAGGGAAAACATCAATATACGAACAAAACAGAGAAGTTGTTTCAGTATATGCCTTGAAATTTGTTATGGTTCAATAGTTTGTGTCACACATCAATAGTAAATATGCACACCACACAAAATGTAATATACACGGTAATTAGAGTGTTTCTAATTCAAAAACATATGACTTTTTTTTATCTTCTGATTGATTGTCGGATACAGTAAAGCAATATCAATGTATGTGACACAAATAATCAATGAACAAATCTTCTGCAACATATAACTATCTATTTAATTCTGTTCAAACATAAAATAGGGGGACTGATTCATACATTGTCTTCTTGTTCAGGTTCAGAAATTCTTCTTCACTTTGCAAAGATAAAAAATTTTCGTTTGTTTTCTCATATATATAGTGGTTGTCCTGAAATTGTTTTGGAGTCAAAAAACTAAAAAGTTAAGCGCTGAAAGACAATTTTTTTTTCTATTTTTCTGCTTTCTGGAGGACGATTATGAAGAAGTGAAGGAAGTAGTGCTACCTATTAACCTAGAAACTTACGAAGTGAAGAAGTGGGTGATCAATTTTCTTTTAAATATAATATTTATCTCTACTTTAATCTGATATTTAAAAAATAAATCTCACAAACAAAAGGGCATAAATATCTATATTATTTCAGAAAATAAAATTGCACAGAAAGGACATAAATGTCCAACGATTTTATTTATCGAAAAAAATGAAGACATAAAGAAACATAAAATTGATATCTTACAGATTGGATTAATAGTTGCACCTTCTTCAGCTGAAACTCAAAATCCTGGATCTTGTAACTTGTGTTAATCATCCTAAAAATTAATAGAACCACCAGAGAACTCATTTAAAAAATTATAGGAATCGACTTGGAGCAACACATTGGACCTTTTTGTCTCCCTCAACTGCGATACCACTGCTATAAAAGCTTATCAGAGCTACAGAGACGATGAAGAGATCAAAGAGACATGGTATTTGAGCCGACTTGCAAAGATTGAGACTTTTGAAATTAGATCTGACGAAACTCTACATTAGATGTAGAAAACTTCTTGAATGGATCAAATTGTGTCCTTCAAAGATTAAGAAAAAAACACTGAACATTTGGTAGAAAGGAGATGAAGATCGGGGTTGGGGAGAAGAAAGGAGATGAAGAGGTTGGGTGGAGAAGATGAAGAGGTTCTTGCACTAACCTAATGGTAGTTTTAATACTTTTGAGCCTATATTTGGTATACCTATATATTTATTAATTTTATATATATATATATATATATATATGAAATGATGGGAGTAATTTCTTTTTAGTCTAATTTAAGAGTTTTTTTTTCACAAATACTTTTAAAATTATGTAAAAATATATAACCAAATTTTAAAATAATTTGTCATAAAAAGTTATAAACAAAGTTTTATTTAAAAAATAAAACAAAACAATATGTTTATATATTCGAACTCTCTAAACTCTTTTTTATTTGGTTCTACTCTTATGAAGCTGCACACAAGTCCACCTCCACCGGTCCATTTGTCCTTACTGCCATGTGATATCACAAGTTTACAAAATTGATTCGATGGTGTTATATTCCTAAAATTTTTAAGTAGTAAGAAAAGTATTTTGTAGTATTTCTAAGGAGTCCACAATTATAAAAACACTTAATAAGATAAATATTTATCGAATACAATTATAATAATATATTTGAATCGAATGTTTTTAATTTAGCTAAATATTGAATAGTTTTGACTTATTTTTATTGTGTTGGCTTCTTATGCAAGTTTAAATTATAAAATTATCGCTCTATTCGATTGTTTTTATAATTTAGCTAAATATTGGGTAGTTTTGACTTTAGTTTATTGAGCCCATTCAACCACTCATCCCTTATCGATGTTATGATTTTTTTTCTTTAAAATGATTTTTTATGTGGGCCGAGGAAATTCAAGATGCATTGAAATTTGTAATTTTAACGGCCTCTTTCCATTGTTATGGAAAAGCCAATGGGGAAGGAATTCGGGGCCAAAAAACTTCTGAGTATGTAACGACCCGAGAGCACCCCTAGTCGTTACCGGCGTATTCGACCTCTCGGAGGTCTTATACAAGCCCTTAGCATTCGTCATAGCATTTATCATAGAAAAATAGTGGAAATTTAAAACTTTTTCATAATATAACACAAGACATAAAAGTCACCTCATTAAACCTCTAATACAAAAATTGGAGTACTACGTCTCAAGGTAACCATCTTAAAACATGACTACAACACAAGAGGGACACAACCATTACAATACAAAAGAAACTGCTATCTAGTACATAGAACTTAAGGAAACTCTTTAACATAAAGGTCCTTGAATCTTTAAGGACACACATGAACTTGAGAATAGTAAGCCAAGCTCATCACTTCTAGGAAAGACCCTTTAGTCACCATCACCTACACTTGGGGTAAAAAGATGAAGAAGAATGGTGTTAGTATAAGAATGCACTAAGTATGATAACCATGCAAAACATGCTTTTAAAAGGACATTTAGTTGGAAACTATGCATCATGGCTTTTTAGAGAAACTTCAAGAACAATTAGTACATAGGCACAATATAAACCACATACATCATCATACACACGGAAACCATTCATAATAGCACATAGAACCACTTATAACATTTTAGGCACATTCAATGCATACAATACATTACCTTCCTCTTTATCTTAACTCCTTTCCTCAAGCAACCCTTAGGGAATACTTGGTGCAATGTATCACCTTAAGGTTACCAAGGGTGAACTTACATATAGCCTTCATCAATCCAACCACATGTATTTATAGAGTCATAAGTACACCATATGACATAGTCTTCACATAGGAACCATCACCTAAGACAACCCCCAAGTCACACTAGTGCAATGTGCAAGTAGCATCCCATAATACTACTCCCACCAAGTGTTCCTAGGAAGCCACCATAGACTAGGCAAATCATATTCCACAAGTCATAACATCTTCATTTAACATTAGACATAAGACCAACATACTTCATAACATCATATAAAGACTCATTCATTTACTACATCATTAGTCATAACTCATTTAGTTCATATCATAGGTAAACCACCCTCACAAGCTCAGTTGTGCAATGTACACATGGAGTCCCATACCCCCACATATACTATACAAACCCATTAAGAAGTCATAAGTGTAATTCACATGCATAATCATACTTCATGTCTTGACATAAGTAAAGTCAACCTTAACATGCTTTCATATTAACATACATAGACCATAGTCTTCATTACATAAAAAGCCTAATCATAACCTCCCTTAGAGTACATTTGTGCAATGCATAAGTAGGTCCATAGTCCTACCTACACTAAGTAACTCTTCAAGAAATCATGACTAGAGTTCATATTCTTATCTTAGTTCATTTCTTAACTTTCGGGAGACATTGCCATAACCGACATAGACCATGTGAGCTACATGGAATCCAGTGTTCTACTCCCACACCGAAAAGAGAGGGTACTACTTGCCAAAGTAGAACCTACATACATAATAGCCATCTAGTGGATCCACTAAGCTAAGACCTATGGGGGCATGTAGTTATGGAACAATGAGATTGCTACTAGAAACCTTGACTTACTAGGCGTGGAGGTTTCCATCTCATGAGACAACATCTATGTTGGGAACCCGGACTTGCTAAACATGAATGTTCTCTTGTGGGAAGTCGGACTTGCTAAACGTGAAGCCCCCACTCTCATTTTTCATGTTCACTCGGTGCTAAGCTCCAACTCCCTTATTAAACATCTTTAAGCCTTTATTTAACATTAGTTCATAAAATAGGCTTTAGGGACTTAATCCCTCATATCATATAGCTCAAGGGTTTCTAAGATGAGAATGACCTTTCATCATAGAACCTACATTATGTGAGAATGACCTTTCACATAGTCATATTCATAACATAGTCTAGTTTAGAGTACAATTGAGGAAACCTTTCAAGAGACTCACTTTCACTAGATTATCAAAACCTTATTCATTCATTCATGTGTGTGGACATATGTGAGAAAGCCTTTCACATAAACACCTTTATACAACACATATTCATATCTTGGTAATCATACACTTTGCATGCATAATAACATGTAAGGGTGCATATAAGAGTTAACCTTTCAATAGACACCATAACACCTCATATTCATAGCTATTCATGTAGAGTATGTGTGTGCATATTGGTCCTCATAGTGACATATTAGCAACAACATTGATATTGAGTGTTCTTTCCTTAAAGGGATCACAACACATTCACAATGTCCCCAATTCATGAGCAATTCACATATAAAGCCCTTACGGATTCTACACCACACACCCACACTTCATCATAGGAGACAAGGATACATTCAACATTGAATAGGTACTCCTAACATGTGTATGATCAAACATTCATATAGGGGTCATATAGGTATGGGTCATTCCACAATAGTACCTAACATAATCAATCATGTAGACCACACCTTATCCCTAACATTATCATTCACATTATACTCCTCATCATCAACACACTTTAAACATCATGCTAGCATTGATGATTTCATACATAACCTTCATACCATAACTTCATAAACATATGCATCATAATCATCAATTCACATCACATCTATTGTCTTTAAGTCCATGATCTCAACATGCATAGATAGACAAGAATTGAACACCTCCACCATAAGTGGATCAAACCACACAACATAAATTCTTATACTATAGACTAGAAGTTAGGTCAACTTACCAATTCTCCAAGCCATGATCACCATGGATCAATCCTCAAAAATTCATAATCAATTGACATAGGTAGCAATAGGAATCAACAATGTAATTCAATATCATAAACATAGTCTAAGAACAATTCCATAAACAAAGGGATCAACCCATAACTTTGCCCATAAGGCCATAATCCTCAACTCATCAATATACCAACAATTCAACATGAATAAGTATATATAATCATAAGAAACATGAATACAATCTAATCTAAATATAATTTCACCAATAGAGATCATATTCACAAAGACCCACATCATAGGCCAATTTTTGAGAATTTGGGGATCATGGGTTCGTCAAGAATTCCTTTGAAAATTGTTTTAAAAACATTAATTCCACATCAATTCATTAATAGAATGATTTAGAAAATCGTTTGACAAGGAACCCATGTTTAGATTGAAAATTGGGAATTTTGGTCTTTGAATCACTTTTGAAAATCTTTGATAGAACTCCTTGAATGAGAGGTTATTCAAGAATCAAGAGTCACCATACCTTAATTATTGAAGACCCATGAAATTATAGAAGAAATCAATTGAAAACCCATCTTCTAGCTTGAGCTTCATCAAGGTCTTCAATGGAGTTTTTGAGAGAATCTATTTAGAGAGGGAAGGGTCATTTTGAAGAATGGGGTGTAATTCTATGTTTTGGGGTTTAACCAACTTAAAATACCCTAAAATAGGTAGAATAACCATTTATAATAATTCCCCAAAGTACCCAAACTACCCCTCACTTAGTTGGACATTTTAAATAAGTCAAACTTGAGTTTTATTTTCGCAAATGTCGTCGGGAAAAAAGTTCGCGACGCGGAGGTGTTTCCACAAGTTTTCTGGAAATTAAATTTGAGACAGTAGAGTCCGCGACATGTACGCTACGCGGACCAAACATTTGGCCCTTGGTGGAGCTAGTCTGCGACGCGGACATGCTCCGTCCAAGCTCAACTTCAAGCTGCCTTGGGAGCTTGCTTGGCCAAGGTTGGGTTCCTTTTCGGGGACCCTTAGGGTGGCCCCTGGGGTGTCGTATCCGAATGTTTTGACCCTAAATTTTTTATTAAGACACTAGGGTCACCTCCACTGATTTTAGACTCCAAACAACACATTAAAACATGAACAACAAACTAGAACACACCAACACGTAAAAGACTAGTTTCTAAATGTCTTGGGCATCCCATGCCGTTTGACTTCCAAACTCTTTAAAAATGACTTAAAAGGCTATTCTTCATTATTTTGACAAGTTATTAATGCATAAAACACATGTGAGGCTCTACTTTATTTTGAAGGTCGTTACAGAGTAGTAACTTGGTAATTTCTAGCCTAGGCAAGACTTGGACAAAATCTGAGTTAGGTGAGGTCTAGAGAGAATATGGTAATTAATTGGGGATCTAATTATGAATTTGATCACATGAATGGATATCCAAGACGTTAAGGAACTTGTACGGCTTTACAAAATCAAATTCGGGCGTGTAGAACTCTCAAAACTGATCTTGGCGTGAAAGGGTAGTTTTAGACCATCCCAGTTTGAAGGTGTGTTGTGATATGGGAGGTTGGAACTCAAATTCTGTGCTTCTCTATCTGTGTAGGCCATCGGGGCGGGATTAATCCCGCTAGGGCCGCAGTGGCGGGATGGGGTCCGCCGTGGTGGGCCAATCATGAAATAAGTTGGGGAAAAACCCCAATTTCATTATTTTCTACAAAGCTTCGTTCTTAAGAGCTAAGGGACGACCCATGGCGATTCTTGACAGTTTTCAACAATTTCTAGCGCTAAAGGTAAGGATATTAATCCCCTAATCCGTATTTTGATTCCTAGAACTTAGAATCTTAGGTAATTATCATTGTGGGAGGGTTTTGGCTTGAAGTTTATGGTGGGAAAAGCCCAAATTGAGTATCGAGATCTTGGGTTTGTCCTTGGATTGATAGTTTGATTATTATCCGGGTAAATTAGGCCTTGTTTATTGATCCTTTCGTTAATTACTTGTTTATAGACCAAGAACAAGCTGAAAGACTTCGGAAAGGGAAGACTCAAGTGTCTTAGATGTATTCAGGCTTGGTTTCTAAGTATGTGATGGTTTGATTTCCTGTTGTGTGATATATGCCAGTTAATTACTTCATTGTATGCGTGCATGTATGTGAATAAGGAAATGTAAATCAAAATGAGATGATTATGTGTGAACAATGTATGCCATGAACATGTTACTTGATTGTATGACTATGAGTATTGTTCATTCTGGTTGTGATTGTGACTGTGGTTGTGCTGACAAGATTGAGTGTCACGTTCTGACACATATATTAGATCGGGTGTCACATTCCGACACATATATTGGATCGAGTGTCACGTTTCGACACATATATATTAGATCGGGTGTCACGTTCCGACTCACTAACATTTTGGGCGCGAGTTCCATGAGAGGACCACTTATGACTATTACTTTCATGTTTAACTGTTATTGATATTGGGTAATTGTATGTTGCTCCTAAAATGATAACTGAACTGTGTTCTATATATGTGTACTTACTGTGTGGTAATTTCTTGTATATATTGTGCTTACGGGAGTAGTCGTGTGATCCTACCAGTACACCGTGGTTTCGTGTACTAATATTGCACTTGCTCTTTCCTTGTCGAGTATAGGGAATCTTTTAGCGGCTACTGACAGACCTCAGTTAGGAAATTATTGACCGCGACCGGATTTGAGGGTGAGCCAATTCTTTCAGGCTGCCATTGATCCTTGTTTTGTTTAGTCAATTCTTTCCGGACTCAGATGTTTAGGTTGTTTATGTTTAGTTTTTGGGGTTCCATCCCCCTTTTCTTAGACTTGTTAGTTAAATATTGTTTTGGTACAATGACTTTCAGTTATATGGGTTGTTTCGGCGATAGTGTGTTTGTTAGACCTTCAGAGTTTATGGGAACTTCGTATTTTGTTTAGTCATTTAAACCTGCTTCCATATCTTTAAATGCTTTGTTTTCGTTAATTGCTTAGTTGGGCTATAGTAATGATTCTCCCACCAGAGGGTTAGTGTGGGTACCAATCACGACGGTCTGCATCGTGACAAAGTAGGTATCAGAGCCCTAGGTTTGTTGATCCTATTGTACTAAAATGAGTTTAGTAGAGTCTTGCAAAATGGTACAGAGACGTCTCTATTTTTCTTCGAGAGGCTATATGACATATTGAAAATCTCTCTGTTTTCTTCTCCTTTCGTGCTATGACTTGATTCCAATTGGTATCCGGTGATCCAAATTGGTATCTAATCTCCTTCACTCTTTTGTCCGCAGATGGTTAACACATGATACAACTGCGTCAGGACCGTAGTACCCATCAATGAGCTAGAAGAGGAGTTCACAACCAAAGGTCGTGGTTGAGAAAAGGGTAGGGGAAGAGGAAGGGGCATAGGCCGAGAAAGAGTGGCACCTGCCAGGGGTAGAGCCCTAACTGAGAATGTTCCTAGGGAAGAGGCCCCTCCTGCACCTCAAAAAAAGGTAGAAGAGAATGTGGAAATTGAAGACGAGGAGGATGTTGGACCAGAGGAGGATGCATAAGTTGCGAATACCGGTATTCCTCCATTAGACCCATTTTTATCCAGTAGATCATGACCTTTGTGAAGGGGTTGGTCCACCCTAAAGTCCTTTCCACAGTACAAACAGCTCAACCACCGGCCAACCTCCCCATTGTTGCTACTGTTCCCAAGGTGGCTGGAGCACCAGACATTGATGTCTTCTTCAGTCCCTTATTGGGTCCTGTGATGAGTGGTACTGAACATGAGATATTTACTAAGTTTCTGAAACTGAGGCCTCCTGTGTTCCATGGTTATGAGAGTGAGGATGCCTATGAGTTCATTTTTGATTGTTATGAGAGGCTTTACAAGTTGGAAATTGTAAGCTAGCATAGAGTAGAGTTTGTGACCTTCCAGCTTCAAGGTAAAGATAAGCAGTGGTGGAGGTCCTATGTGGAATGCATATCACCAGTCTTGCCCCTACTCACTTGGTCACAGTTCCATGCTCTGTTCCTGGAGAAGTATATACCTCAGACTTTGACGGATCGCAAGAAGGATTAGTTTATGGCTGTGGAGCAGGGCCGTATAACTGGAGCTGTCTATGAGGTGAAGTTCCATGCCTTGTCTAGATATGCTACCCAATTAGTAACTTCAGAGGATGAGACGATTCAACTATTCATCAAAGGATTAAACCCTGAGTTACATGTANGATTAGTTTATGGCTGTGGAGCAGGGCCGTATAACTGGAGCTGTCTATGAGGTGAAGTTCCATGCCTTGTCTAGATATGCTACCCAATTAGTAACTTCAGAGGATGAGACGATTCAACTATTCGTCAAAGGATTAAACCCCGAGTTACATGTATTGTTTGTTCACATGACCTCTGCAGGTAAAAGTTTTAATGAGGTGATAGACTTTGTGAAGAAAGTGGAAGGAGTTCGACGTGATGGGCAAGCCAAGGCTTTAACTTTCATGGTTCCTACTCCAGAGGTTCAGGTAGGCCCACACTTGCAGCTCGGTCAATTCAGTCAGCCATGCCCGCTTCTACAGTTGGTTACTCGGGAACTTCACAGTAGAATCATATTCAGGATAGTCAGGGAGCCGCACCTGCGTATGGCAGCATGCTGTCTTTTGACCACATTTGTTACAATTATGGAGAACCTAGGCATATGAGGAGAGATTGTCCCTATCTGCGCATGTTTGAACCTGTGTAGCAGCAGACAAGAACAATGGTACCAACGGGAAGCAGTTGTAACAGTAAAGGGCGTACACAAGGTGGGAGGGAGAAAATCAGCGAGGTCATAGAGGCCAAGAAAATGGTAATATAGGTAGAGGATTAGTGCAGCCAGGCAAGGAGGTCGCCCGTCAAGATGACAGAGCTCAGTGTTATGCCCTTCCGGGAAAAATCGAGGTTGAGGCGCATGATGCAATGATCAGATGTACTATTCTATTCTGTGACCGAATGTCTACTGTCTTGTTTGATCTGGGTTCTACTTGTTCATATGTGTCAGTTCAGTTTGCTTTGGGATTTCATGCGGTTTGTGATGTACTTGATGCCCCCATCCATGATTCTACCCTAGTTGGAGAGTCTGTCATAGTCACCCATGTCTATCGTATTTGTCCTATGTTGATTATGGGTTTTCAAACTTGGGCTGATTTGGTTATCTGACTTTAATATAATCTTAAGTATGACTTTTTTGTCCCTTTATTATGTTGTGCTTAATTTTAATGCTAAGTCTGTGACTCTAGAGATCCCGGGTACAGAAAAGTTAGAGTGGGAAAGGGTGTACAAACCTAAGCCAGCTAAGGTCATATCTTTTGTTCGGGATAGGAAACAGGTGGGGCTAGGGTGTTTGACATATTTGGCTCATATTCGGGATGTTGAGGCTGAGACTCCCTCTATTGAGTCTTTTTTCTGTAGTGTCTGAATTTAAGGAAGTATTTCCTACCGATTTTCCTGGTATGCCTCCGGATAGAGATATAGATTTCTGCATTGACTTGGAACCGGACACTCGCCCCATCTCCATTCCTTCTTATCGCATGGCTTCGACAGAATTAAGAGAGCTTAAAGCTTAAATCCAGGAGCTTATTCATAAAGGTTTCATCCGTCCTAGTGCTTTCCTATGGGGGTTCTCCTGTCTTGTTTGTTAAGAAGAAGAATGGTAGTATAATGATGTGCATAGACTACCAACAGTTGAATAGGGTCACTATTCGAAATAAGTATCTGTTACCCCAGATAGATGATCTTTTTGACCAGTTTTAGGGTGCATGATCAGTTTTCTCTAAGGACTGGTTACCATCAGTTAAAGATTAGGCCTAGGGATGTACCCAAAACAGCATTCAGAACCCGCTATGGGAACTATGACTTTTTAGTGATGTCGTTGGATTGACCAATGTGCCTGCAACCTTCATGTGTTTGATGAATGATGTGTTTAAACCATTCCTGGATTCCTTTTTTATCTTTTTTATTGATGACATTATGGTTTATTCGAAGAGTATGGAACAACATGCCGACCATCTCCATATTATTTTCGATGTTCTTGAAAAACAGGAGTTGTATGCCAAATTTTCTAAGTGTCAGTTCTGGTTAAATTCAGTTGCCTTTTTGGCACATGTGGTTCAAATGAAGGGGTAATGGTAGATCCCCAAAAGTTTGAAGCAATCAAGAACTGGGTTCGGCCTAGATTTGTGATTAAAGTTAGGAGTTTCGTGGGGTTTGCCAACTACTATTGCCGGTTTGTGAAGAATTTTGCTTCTAGTGTCACGGATTTGAGAAGACTGACTAAAAAGGAGGTTCCTTTCGAGTGGACTGACAAATGTGAAGTGAGCTTCTAGAAACTCAAGACTCTTCTGACCACAACGCCTATTCTGACACTGTCAGTGGAAGGTAAAGATTTCATTGTTTATTGTGATACTTCACATTCGGGCTTGGGTTCTATGTTAATGCAGGAAAGAAATGTCATAGCTTATGAATCGCGTCAGCTGAAGGTGCATGAGAAAAATTACCCAACACATGATTTGGAGTTAGCAGTGGTAGTGTTTGCTCTCATGATATGGTGGCATAACTTTTATGGTCTCAAGTGTGAGGTGTTTACAGATCATCGTAGTCTAGAACATGTATTCACTCAAAAGGACCTGAATTTGAGGCAAAAAAGGTGGATGAAGTCACTCAAAGATTATAATGTTACCATCCAGTATCATTTGAGTAAGGCTAATGTGGTGGCAGACACACTAAGTCGGAAGACGATAAGTATGGGTAGTTTAGCTTACTTGGGTGTGTCCAAACGACATTTGGCCAAGAAGATTCAGACCTTGGAGTGTGAGTTCATGCAGTTGGGCATCTTTGAGAAAGGTGGAGTGTGAGCTAGCATTGAGAGCAGGCCCACATTCATTAAAGAGATCAAGGCCAAGTAGTTTGGGGATGGGAGTTTGAATGAGCTCAGAAGAAAGACAATGTATGGTACGACACAAGATGTGGTTCTTGATGCGGGCGGTGTGCTCAGTTTTATGGGAAGAATTTGTGTTCCCCGAGTAGATTACTTGATTTAGAAGATGTTGACAGAATCCCATGGTTCGCGGTATTCCATTCATCCGGGTGTGACCAAGATGTACCAAGATTTGAAACGACTTTATTGGTGGCGTGACTTGAAGAAGGACATAGCTGAGTTTGTGGCTAAGTGCCAAAATTGTCAGCAGGTAAAATATGAGCATCAAAGGCCTGCAGGTTTGCTTCCGCGAATGCTGATTTCGGAATGGAAGTGGGAAAGGATAGCGATGGATTTCGTTGTTAGTCTTCCGAAGACCTTGGGGAAGTTTAACTCCATTTGGGTGGTGGTTGACTGTCTAAGTCTACCCACTTTATTCCAGTCAGAGTAGACTATAATGCTCAGTAGTTGGCTAAGGTTTATGTGAAAGAGATAGTGAGGCTGCATGGGGTGCACCTTTCTATCATCTCGGACCATGGTATCCAGTTCACATCTAAGTTTTGGGGAAAGTTGTATGAGGAGTTGGGCACTCAACTCACTTTTAGCACAACTTTCCATCCACAGACGTACGGGTAGTCGGAGAGAACTATTGAAGTGTTAGAGGACAAGTTGAGGGCATGTGTGATTGACTTTAGAGGGCATTGGGATAAGTTCCTACCCTTGTGTGAGTTCTCTTATAATAACATTTACCACTCCAATAGTGACATTGTAACATCTCGTGTCCTAGACGGACCAGAAAATGGAGAAATCAGAAGTTGCAGGTGCCACCTACAGATCGTAGGGTGACCCACAGACCGTAGGTGGGGTCCGTGGTTGGCCACCTGCAGCCCCCCATAGAAAGTTCAGGAAAAATTGTCAAAGGGTCGACGCACGACCAGACCCACAAACCGTGGGTCAGACCAAGGGTCGTGGTCCTGGTCCATAGATCGAGACTCCAGAAACCCCTCTCTGAATCCAGTCGACAGTCCATCGGTTGGTCCTAACAACTTTTAAGTTAGGGGTCATTTGGTCTTTTTCCTATGCATTAGACCCCTAAACTACGTCGTTTAACCCTTAAACTACATCCTTTTAGTCAGTTTTTGCCTAGTAACTTAATTAGAACTTACCCTAGTCAACTCATTCTCCAAAGATTCATCAAGTTGAGCACAAAAAGGAGAAAGAGTCGACCAAGCCCTCTCCAAGAACGCAACCAGGTTTGTGGGATTTCACTAATGGGTTCCTTTCACCTATTAGGTCCCTAGAATTCAGTCAGATTCTTGATTTTCTATATCATGCTTAGACCTAGGGTTTCTAGAATTTAAGATTTATGTTGTGATTCAACTGCTAGACTAATCCAAATCAGATTATCATGTTTTTGTAGAATATGAAACTTAGAACCCTAGTTGTGTAGATTCATTTAGTTCATGAATTACACCTGCTAGGTTAGTTTATTCAGATATACATGCCTCAGTTAAGAATGTCTCATTATAAGTATAATAATGTTGCATTTTCAGTTAGCATGTCAGTATTTTGAGCTATTCAGTATTATAGAAATTTAGTCATAATATGTTATTTACATAATCAGTTGGGAGTAGGATTAATACCGAGTGTACTAAGGTTTAGTCACCCTCATAGTCTCAGAACTACGTGCCCCCGTAGGTTAAGTCCCCTCTGTGGGCAACATATTTAGTGATCACGTCAGTCATGACTTTATACCCTTGGATAGGTATATTGGGTCCTCCTAATGGGGAGATACATCGGACTCCACAGATAGCTCTCGTGGTTTTATGTCGGTTAATAATAGCTCTCATAGTCAGATTCTAGTGCATTGACCAAGTTATCAGTATAGTTTAGTATTCACTCTCAACATGTCATGTACTTGGTCATTGCATTCAGTTAGCTCAGTATTCAATATATTTTAGTATTTACCTCATGTTCAGATTATATCATTGCTCTTATTGGTTTGCTCAGTTATGTTTATGTTGTTCAGTTTATTCTATCCCGCATGCTTAGTACCTTTCAAGTACTGACGCATACTCTGCGCTACATCTTCTCGTGATGTAGGTTCAGGTCCTCAGCATTCAGATCACGATAGATCAATTTCCGATCTCTAGTTCAGCAACATCAGTGGTGAGTCCTCATTTTTTGAAGACGATTGACATGTCTTTTATTCAGGCGTTTTATTTTAGTTTCATTTTTTGCTAGAGTTAGCTGGGGCATGTCCCAACATCTCTAATGAGTAGAGGCTTTGATTTAAACATAGTTTAGATTCAGTTTTAGTTTGAGTTTGATATTTCAGTTGTCATTAAACTCTGTTTTATATATATTCAGACTTAGAATGGATATTCCCCATAATTTCATTTTATGACATGTCTAAAGCTTCTGCACAAAATTATCTTATTTCAGTTATCTTAGCATGCTTATGATATGCCAACAGGGTTAGCTTGAGGTCACTCATGATCCTAGGTCCAGTGTTAACATCCAAGGAGTAGCCTCGGGGCGTGACAAACTTGGTATGAGAGCACTAGGTTTAAGAGTCCTAGGATGTCTGAAAAGCCGCACTAAGTATAGTCCCTTTCATGAGTGTGAAGCACCCCACACTTATGAGAGGGAGGCTACGAAGTTTTTTAGGAAAAACTTCACTTTTTTTGTTTTTCTTATCGTGTGTGGGTATGATCTCCTTTGTACTCGATGTTATGTATTTTCTGATCAGGCCTCCTCGTAGAGCTTACCCAAGAAATGCTAATGGTCGCAACGCTAGTGCAGCTCCTTCAGTCCCAGATCATGAGGTCTTAAATGCAAAATTTCAGAACTTCATTCAACTATTTTCCTAGAATGTAGCTAACTAAAACAATCAGCAGTTTCCAGTTCCTACAAATGGTAATGATGGATCAACTGGAGCTATGGTCCGTGATTTCATTAGGATGAACCCACCTGTGTTTCTAGGTTCACATGTTGGTAAGGATCCCCAAGATTTTATTGATGAGGTCAAGAATATCTTGGGAGTGATGTAGGTAAATGGTAATGATAAGATAGAGTTGGCGTCCTACCAACTTAAGGATGTGGCTCACATATGGTTCATGCAGTGGAAAGTAAACATGGGTGTTAATGCCACTCCTGTGACATGGGAGTGTTTTACCTGAGCTTTTATGGACAGGTTCTTCCCAAGAGATTTGAGGGAGGCTAAGGCTCAAGAATTCATGAATTTTAGACAAGGTTCTATGTCGGTCCAAGAGTATGGACTCAAGTTCATCCAACTCTCCAAGCATGCTGTACATATGGTTGCCAATCCCAGGAACATATGAGTAAGTTTCTATTTAGGGTATCTGACTATGTGAGAATAGAGTGCAGAAACGCGATGTTGTTAGAGAATATGACTATCTCTAGGATCATAATTCATGCTCAGCAGTTTGAGAGAGATAATCTTAGAGAACAGGCTAAGGACAACAAGAAGGCTAGGACATGCAACTATGAGTACTCTCAGCAGAAATCGGGTGGTGGAAATCAATCTCAATTTCAATAGAAATCTTCAGCCCTAGCACCTTCATCAGCTAGTGTTCCATCCTCCGAGTCTTTATAGGATCAGAAAGGTAGGGCATCAGGCTCTAAGTCACAGGGAAGTGTTTCTATTACTAAAACCTACCCAACTTGTCCAAAGTGTGGTAAGAACCATTCAGGCGAGTGTCTTGCAAGAAAGGATGGATGCTTTGGGTGTGGTCAGACTGGTCACAGATTGAGGGATTACCTTTCTTCTAAACAGGGTCAGGTAGGTAAGAATAGTACGGCCCAGTCTACAGCTTCAACAACACTAGCAAGTCGCCCGACTCAGCAGGGTACTACATCTGGTACAGGTGGCGGTCAATGCCATAATAGGTTGTATGCTCTCCAGGATCGCCAGGATCAGGAAGATTCTCCGTACGTTGCGATTCTTTCATTGATACTATGTTTGTCATGACTCAAGTTTACACCCTGGACGTGGCTGGCACTCAAGAACCACTGCTGGTCCCCAAGCGAACCCTCATCATGGATGACTACAAGCGGAAGACTAACTTAAGCATGCAAAAGCTTAAAAACTAAATATAATTCATGTAACTCAAATACAAAGCTTTAACTCAAATGATTTACTCTAAATATAAATAGAATATTCAACTAGCCAACAATATGCAATTTAAGTCTTTAAAAGATTTAACAAAATAAATGAACAAACTTTTGAAATTCTACTATCTATCTATGAAGCCTCTAACTGACAAAGATGGTAGCTGGGAAAGACCCAGGGCCTCCTTACAACTGATTTAACTGAAATTACAAGTGGAACCCTCCGGAAGCAAGGCGACTCACCATAGCTGACTCGAACTGCGTGTGGAATCAACGAAGCGCCTGTTGATAACCCTGAATACTTGTATCTGCATCATCAAATGATGTAGGCCACATCTCTCAGTATATGGAATGTACGAGCATGTAAGGGGAATTCTAAAGTGTAAGATAAGCTTGAACTTCATAAAAAAAGAAACAAACTTAACTCTTCTCAATTCACTCAACTAACTTAACTCAAGAATAAGATACTGAACTCAAAGATAAAATATTCAACTTAGTGAAATAAGGCTCAACTCAATAATAAGATATTCAACTTAGTGAAATAAGGCTCAACTCAATAATAAGATATTCAACTTAATGAAATAAATCTCAACTCAATAATAAGACACTCGACTCTTGGAACTCAAACTCTGGATACTCAACTCAATATAAAGTAATAAAACTAGATTCAATATATGGAAAGCTTTTAAAATAGTAGAAAGCACCTCAATGTACTTAAGAATACAATATACTCAGTTTGTATGCAAGGATACAAGATAAACTCTTCTTGTATATGAAACTATCAGGTAAACTCCGTGTATATAAAAATACAAAATATCTCTATGGGAGTTTCTCTAACTGACAACCAAGTGATGAGCTATGTGATGATACATCATCTCGCCCACTCTGCCAGAACTGTCCTATACTTTGCCAGGATATAAGACCTCTCAACTAAGTGAATCCACTAGTCTATACTAAAAGCATTATGAAATCATCTAAAAATATGACCCTTTCTACCCACATTGGCTACATGGTTTATGGGGGCTATGAGTTGTCTGAACTATCCCCCATATCTGTGCTCAATAATACTCCCAAAATATAACTAGCTCATATTTTTTAAAAACATAACTCTTTCTGTGGTTTGAGATAATTACTCAAAAATCTTTCTCTTAAAAGAAATGGTACTCAAACTGCTCAAAACTCTTTTGGAAATCTCAGTTTCCTCTCATCTTAAATGTAAAAACATTTATTCTTTGGAATACATAGTTCTCATATATCATTTTAAAGAAAATGAACTCAACTCTGGTCTTTCTCAAAAATATTTCAAAATCATATTATAATATGATCATTGATGACTCGGAAGTCATACTGCATAAGCATGGATGGTATATCTAGATACCATACTGCTCATAGATTGATGGTATACTCGATTGTCATACTAATCATATTTTAGAAAACTCTTTTCTCGAAACTCATCTTTACTTTCTCAAAACTCGGTTTAACAACTCAAGTGTTGGCTTTAAAAAGATTTTTAAAATTTATAACTTAAATCATAGAGTTCATGTGGAATTATGAACATGAACGACTCAAGTCAAGGATCTTAATAGAAATAAAGAACTTCAGTATTCAAAACTCAAGACTCAATGATACTACTCATCTCTAGACTGTTCGACTCTTAGGGTTCATATGGAATTATGGGCATGAATAACTCAATCAAGGGATTTATGGGTAACATGTAGTAGTCCCATATGTAGGAATATAATTTCAAAAGGATTAGAACTTAATACCCAAGCCTTAGAACTTGAAGATACTACTTCTCTAAAAAATGCTCAATTTATGGAGTTCATACAAAATTAATGGGAATGAATGACTCAACTCGATGGTTTACATAACAATATAGAACTAATGTATAAGAATCTTCTCATTCTCATACTTACTTCCTCAAAACTCAGCTCAAATCGCCAATTGATCTCAAAGGATTCACAATTGAGAGAGAAGAGAATGATGGACTAAAAGATGAAAATCTGATTATTTTGAGCCTTTTATTATTCAAGAAATTCTTTTAGGGTTTTCTTGGAGGTAAAAACACAAAAACAATACTTTTTAATGTTTTTCCGTCGGCTAAATTCGTAACAACAATGTACAGGTTACTAAAATAGTCATAACTTTTTACTTAGAAGTTGGATTGACACGAAATTACTGAGGTTGGAAAATAGATTCGAATACCATTAATTTCATAGGTTATGGCTCATGTAACTCTTTATATTATAAGATATATGGTTGTTTGAAGTTTACCCAAGTAGAATCTTACATCAAAACTTAATCGATAAGAAAACTTCAAGAACATTTATCAAATTAATTAAATTGCTCAATATTTATGGATCGATTCGCAAAAGAAACACATGATTGGCGTGTGGCTGAACGAACCCAATACTATGGAAGCTTACACACCTTTTAGGAATCAAACCCATGATGAAAATCTGCAACAAAACTCAAGAACCTCGACGAACGCTTTGATCCTCTCCTCTTTTCTCCCGTTTTATCTTCCTTTCTCTTCTTGAAATCTCAACTTAAACCCTAGGCGTATATTAGGATTATAAAATTGAATATAATAGGATTAGACCCTTAAAACCTTACTAAAAATGAATTAAATCTGATTGGGTTAGGAAAACACCAAAATACCCTTCACTATTTTCGGGTAACTTTCCTTAATTGAACGGCCTGACTTCAAAAGGGCATATCTCACTCATACTAGCTCAAAATTTAGCAAAATTGATTGCTTTGGAAATATAATTCAAATACCTTTTATTAGCTATCTTGTACCCCACCTAACTCATCATGCGCTGAGAGTTATGGTCGTTTGAAGTTGACCCAAAACTCATAACTTAAGCATAACTTGCAAAATTTCAGATTTTGCTATTTCCAATTTAGTTATTTTTATAACTCAAGGTGATACATCTAGTTTCATGACCTTAATATTTAAGAAATTTTAAATTACTTGGTAAAATCCTACTCACAACGAATGATGGTTTGAGTCTTAGTTCAAAAAAATTCTGGGGTGTTACACTATTCCCCAGAAAACCTTGACGGATTTCTTTGCTCGTTTTCTCACCCTAGTTCACCTAGATTCGAATGGTTTCTTCCCTACCCACTTAGATTCGAATACCAAACCTAAGTATACACTAATCTACTAAAAATAGCCCTCAAATGACTAACTTTCATCTAAAAAATTCCTCAAAACCTCAACAAAATAAGATATAGAGTGAAACTTCAAGAAATCTTATAAAGAACTCATCAAGAACTTAAATTGCTCAATATTTATTGATAGATTAGCAAAAGAAACTCATGATTGGCATGTGAGTGAACGAACCCAACACTATGGAAGCTTACAGACCTCAAAGAACTAGGTTCTTGGCGAAATTTTGAATTTCTTGAACGGTCGCTTAAAACTTTGAACTTTTTATCCTCTTGAATCTTCTCTCGAAAATCCTAAATGCTTTTGGGGATGAATGAAACTGATTCTAACCAATTTAGACCCTTAATTAGGTGTAATTCGTGTTTAGAATAAGTGGAGGTAAGGAAAAGACTAAAATACCCTTTCTATTTTCGGGTAACTTTCCTTATATAGACAGACTGACTTAAAAATGGCATATCTCCCTCATACGAGCTCAAAAATTAGAAAACTCAGTGGTGTTGGAAAGAGGACTCAAAGCTCTTTTATTTGATATCTTATTGGTGTCCTAACTCATCATGTGCTAAAAGTTATAGTCATTTGAAGTTGACCCAAAACTTAAAATAACTTAGGAATGACTTGAATGAACTCTCTTCTAAAACCCTACGCGTATTTGGATTTATAATAACTAATACAAATAAGATTTTCCCCCAAAATATTACTAAAGTTTGTTTTAAGCTGATTGGGTAAGGAAAAGACCAAAATACCCTTCATATTTTTGGGTAACTTTCCTTAATTGGACAACCCAACTTCAAATGGACATATCTCCCTTATACGAGCTTGAAAATTTGCAAACTTAGTGCCGTTGGAAAGAGAATTCCAAGACCTTTAATTTGATATCTTATGGGTCTTCTAACTCCTCCCGTGCTAAAAGTTATGGTAGTTTGAAGTTGACCCAAAACTTAGAAAATCCTAGGAATGACTTGAAGGAATTCTCTTTAGTTCTTTTTGGAACTCAAGGTGCTACATCTAGTTACCTTAACACTAAAGAAAATT
Organism: Solanum stenotomum; assembly: GCF_019186545.1. Taxonomy (NCBI): domain Eukaryota; kingdom Viridiplantae; phylum Streptophyta; class Magnoliopsida; order Solanales; family Solanaceae; genus Solanum; species Solanum stenotomum. The sequence goes on from NC_064293.1 coordinate 6,946,917, forward strand.
TAAATTCCTCAGTAAAATCTTACTCTCAACCAAGAATGGTTTGACTCTTAGCTCAAAATTTTCTAGGGTGTTACAGATTTATGGCCTAGGGCGCTTTTGTAGAAAAGTAATGTACTTTGGTGAAAAAAAGTGATGAAACCAATTCACTGAATTTGCTCCATTCCTTAATGTGAATATGGTAGCAGTGCATACTATGTTTGAAAGAAGACTAGTGATAGAATAGCACACATGAATGTGGAAAGCGACACTAAACTATCATAACTTAATATACTTAGATGTTGTGGTTCATTCATAGTGGGAACTTTTGATAAATGCTAAAAGTTTAGATCCATTATCTGAAGTGAATGAGGTGTAAGCCCACCATGCTAGCCGTGGAAAAGATCGTGACCTTGGTCGTCGATGTGGTATAACCAATAGTATCTTTGGAAAGACATGTGTTATTTTTTTTTATTTGTATTGGACAAGGATTAGTGAAATTGAAACACATTTTATAGTAAATCAAAAGTCTCCTAATTCGAATACTTTCATACTTTGGAATGATTGTTTGAGAGATCACGAGTCTATAAAAATGAGATGAATTATATAAAATTCTATGGGATATCTATTTAAGAACCTAAAGATTCATTTAAATGGTGAATTTCTTGTACTGCTTGTTATCAAGACAAATTAATTGTGAGACCATCACTAACGAAAATTGAGATTGAGTCTCATGTGTTCTTGAAACATATGCATGAGGATATTTGTGAACCTATTCAACCACCTAGTAGGTTGTTTAGATACTTCATGGTCTTAATAGATGCTCCTTCTAGATGGTCTCGTGTGTGCCTATTGCCATCTCGCAACTTGGTGTTTGCAAAATTATTGGTACAAATAATATGATTACTGGCACAGTTTTATGACACTTAAGTCCATTTGTGTTGATAACTATGTAGAATTTTCCTCTCAGACATTTAATGATTAACTTCTATCATTTGGGATTGAATAAACTCAATATTGAAGAAAATGTGATAGTGCAAAATAAATCTTATCAATACGGACGTGCACTTAATCGTGATGGGATCACAACTCACCTTCAAAAGAGGTAGAGAAATTGAGAAGAAATAAATCCAAAAATTACTCCCAAAGTAATAAAATTGAAATTTACTCAAATAATAGTAAATTAGAAATTTACTAAAGCAAAAGACACATGACATAGTAAACTTAGGGTTTACTAGTACTAACAATTTTATTAGTTGTCATGAATGATTTGGTCATCCCAAAGATGTGCATTTTGAGTAATAGACATGTATTAAAGAACTAGAATGTTCTTCAAGAATTCTTTTTGTTGTTTATTCTCATGATAAGTTGATTGTATCAACTAATGTTGGCACTAAATTTCTAAATTCTGAAAAGTATAAATAGTGAATATGAGATCATTTACCTATTATGTGATATGATAAATAGATGCATTCATATGTGTGTTTGTTTTCAACCTGCAGTTTGACATTCACAAAATTGTGTGTGCGAGATAATTGAGTTAAGAATACAATTTTCAGAAAGTGTAATCAAGACAATTCATCTTGATTATATTGATAAATATTAAGTTGATATGTCATTAAATGCCTCAAATAAATGTCAATCATTGCTTATGAGAACAAAGCTTTATGGTCTGAAATATAATATATTGCATACAAAAGTAATTGTATACCTAAGATGAATAAATTATGATCAATTTTTCTCTTAATTGATTTATGGTCGGGGACTAAATAGTTTCCATCTAATAATTTTGTTGTACGGTATATGATTCATGGATATACAATGATGCACAAAGACGGATTCTCCTAAATAGACTGAGATATATGTCAGTTTATCCAACATAAGAGGGAGATAAGAAGTAACTAAGAGTTTCAAAGGCTCATATTGAATGTCCCAAAAGGATAAGGTGTACTACATGCGTGAAGCATGATACACCAAACAATTCTAAATAAAATAATTCTTGAAAAAAGGAGAGGAGCAAATGACTTACTGCCTAGACATTAGAAGATGTCACACTTTTAATACTCGATGTTGTCACTTGACAAAGTTGATATGAATAGATTTAAAATGCATGAAGCATATGCAATTTTTTGAAAAACTTTTTTATAATTCTCACTTGGATTAAATTAATAAAAAATATTTTGTATTGTTATACAAGTTGATAACATAAAGTGGAACTCTTGAAGAGTTTTCAAAAGGCAAAAAATTATTTTCTTAAAGAAGTTGAACTGCGGAATGGATTTTGAAATAGACATTGACATTGTGATATTGATTTAAGGACAAGATTATTGTGTTGTTAGCCTTTCAATAGATGACTTCAATTTTGTTTTATTGAAACTTTCTGGTTTCCATTTCATTTTACCATAATTGTTTTCGTCAATGATAATCTGTGACAAATAGTTAATATTATTATGCTATTATATAATGTAGTTCTTTTATTCTTTACCTTATTGTTTAAAGTGTCTTTTCATGTATCCATACTAACAAAAATTTTCCTTTTAAAAGCATATTTTCAAAACAACAATTAGGTTGTCTTCAACGAAAGAATGGTACTCAAAGAAGAATGCGTAGAATCAATTTATGTATCTTATTTGTTTGTAATAGAGATACTATCACTCCCCGAGCCTACATCCTGGGCGGAACTGGCACTCGAGAACCATTGCTGGCCCCAAGTGAACCCTTGGCCTGGCATACTTAACTCAGCGGAAGACTCTATGCATATTTATAATAATCAAAGAACTATACTCACTGGGATAATAAAATACTGAGAATGCTTAAAAGTCAAACATTCAACTTGGCCAAAATGGCAACTCAATTCTTAACATATAGATTGATAAAGTTGCTCACGAATAACATCAAAATTCATAGCAACATATGGAGTTACAAAAGATAAACTTCCTTCTGGGTCTAGCAAAGCATAAACAGTAAAGTCAAAGACTTGGATCATACCAGTGATAAAATCTGGCGAATCCTCTTGCTCTTGGCGACTGTTGATAGTATACAAGCGATTTGTTCCTCCCCCAGTACCGGAAGTAGCCCCTCTAGGCGCTACTATGTCTGGTGGAGCAACTAAAAAAGAATGGCTTTATTGCCCCTATTACAATTTCCCTGCTTGTTCTTTGGACATTCTCGCATGAAATGACCATTCTGACCACACTTGAAACAACCAGTGGAGCCCTCATGACAAGTACCTAAGTGGTTCCTACCACACTTCACGCAGGCAGGAGGCTTACTACCCCTTTGTGCCATGCTACCCTGAGAAAAAGCAGGTTTAGCTCTGAAATTCTGACTATTATAGTCACCTTTGTTCTTAGGTGCAGGTGCACTAGCAAATGATGGAGCAGGTCTCTTCTGTTTCTATTGGATGGATGATCGGTCGACATTACCCTTCTGCTGTCTGGACTCGTTCCTTGTCTTAGCTCTCTTGTTCTTAAACTCTTCTCTATCTCGTAGCTTCTCTTCCTCAATCTGCTGCACATATATCATTAACCTTTAGATATCCATGTCACCTATAAGTATTGCAGCCCTACCTTCCTTACTTGACAGACGAGCCAACCCAACAACAAACAAGCTCATTCTACTCTTAATGTCTGCAACCATTTTCGGAGCAGAACAGAACAATTGGCTGAACTTCAACCCATACTCATGAACACTCAAAGAATCTTGCTTAAGTGTGAGGAGCTCTCGTACCTTTGCCTCTTTCAGTTCTCGGGGAAAGAAACGCCCCAAGAAAGCCTCCTCAAAACAAGCGAAACTCGCAGGTGGTGAATCCTCAACTCTACCCTCTTTCCACTGATCAAACCAAGTTCTAGCAACATTCTTCTATTGATATGAATCTATTTCAACTCGCTCAATATCGGCAACTGCATGACCTCAAATACCTTCTTCAGTTCCCCAATAAAATTCTCTGGATCCTCAGTAGTGCTCGAACCCGTGAAACTTGGAGGATTCATCCTCAAGAACTCTCGGATCCTAGAAGTATCAGCCACTTCCAATCTAGCTCCTCTTTGTTGCCCAGCTTGGTTGGTCACAACTTGACTTAGCATCCTAATTGCTTCCCTGAACTCAACATTGGTAACGTCTCCTTGAGGTTGCACTTTAGGTTCATTTGGTAAATTTTGTTCCTCAACATTATGTCTAGTAGGATGACCTCAGACAGCTCTTCGTGGAGGCATGATTATCTAAAAACATGCGCAAGCATGAATTAGAAGGAAACTTTTTAGAGATCAAACTCTAACGCACGTAATGTTGCTAAATGTTGTAGCCTCCTAATTATAGATATGGAGCGCTTCACACCGATAACTAGGACTCTACAGACACGACTTCATAGACTGCCTAGGACTCTTGAACTCTAGGCTCTCATACCAAGTTTGTCACGCCCCGAGCCTACACTCTAGGCGGGACTGGCACTCGAGAACCATTACTAACCCCAAGCAAACCCTTCGCCTGGATTACTTCACTCAACAGAAGACTCTATGCATATTTATAATGATCAAAGCATTATACTCACTAGAATAATAAAATACTGAGAATGCTTAAAAAGTCAAACATTCAACTTGGCCAAAATTGTAATTTAAGTCTTAACATATAAAATGATAAAGTCAATGAAAAGACTAAAGAAATAACATTTGACTATCTATGAAGCCTCTAAAACAACTGATATAGATGTTGGGACAAACCCCACGACATCCTAATGAAGTAACAAAGTAACTGAAAGCAATAAAAGGAGTTCTCCGGAATGCAAAGAGGCTCACTAACTGACTATGGAGTGCTTACTGGATCAACGATACGCGGGATGTCAATCCTGGTTACTTGTGTCTTTATCATAATAAGATGCAGGCCAACTGACATCAGTTCATTGAATGTACGAGTATGTGAGTTGGAATGCTAAACACAACATAAGCTTGAAATGAATCTGAAGAACTTACCTGACTGAACTCAACTTAACATAACTGAACTCATTTCAATATAAAGCAGTTTAAAACAAGTGCAATATAAAGAAAAGTTGTTTAAAATATGATGTCAACTCTGTGTGTGTGCAAAGATACACTAAAACTCTGAAATGTATGTAAAAATACAATAAACTCTGTCTATAAGAATACAATTACTTATGTGGGAGTTTCTCTAACCGACAACCATCACGAAAGAGCTATTGTGATGATACAACGTTTTGCCTCACACAGCGAGGGTCGTCTTATACCTTGCCGGGAGTATAAAATATGAACTACTAAGTAGATCCACTAGTCTATGCTAAAAATCACTAAAGAAATCATCTAAAAAGTATGACCCTTTTTCTACCCATTATGGCTACATGGTTTATGGGGGCTGTGAGTTGTCTGAACTCTCTCCCATATAGGTGCTCAATACTACTCCCAAAAAATATGATATTAACTCTTATGTTTAAAACATACTTCTTTCTGTGATTTGAGATTAGTGCTCAAAAACTTAGCTCAGAGGTTATCTTGGAACTCAAAGTTTCCTCTCTTGCTCCATTTAGAAAGCGATTACTCTTTTCTGAAAACTAGCCCGAAGGCTCTTTGGAAATCGAGGTTTCCTTTCTTATTTAAATGTGAAAACATTTTAAACCCTTTGGAAATACATAGTCCCCATATACTTTTGAATAAATGAACTTCAAACTTTACTCTTTAATCCTTACTGAACTTGAACTTTCAGTATTAAAAAAAAGTTAAAACATTTTGGAAAGACTTTAGGAAAACTCTTAGAACTTCTCTTGACTTGACTCTTACTTCTCTTGACTTTGATCTTAACTTTCCTTGACTTGGATTATGGATTCAAGGTTCATTATCTCATGTTTATTGATGATTTCATGATGGTTAGATGTACCTTAGAGTATTGGAATCAACTAGAAAACATAGGTACATTGCTAAGGAACAAGTACTAAAAGGTAGGGAACGAATGGGAAGAATTGGCGTCCCTGGAGCTCTGAGAGGCACGGGGCGCCAGCCCTCAAACTTCAGATAACAAGTTGGGGCGCGCTGACTGGCGCGACGCCCCAAGGGTGAAACTTCATAAACCCTTTTGGGGCGCACTGGCTGGCGCGACGCCCCACCCCCTTCCCCAGGTGTTTGGCGACTTTTCTTGCTCGTTATTCATCTCTAAACCATCTAAACTTCAAAGGTTCTTTCCCCAAACACTTAGAATCATTTGTACCCTCAATATACATCAGATTCTACTCGAAAAACACAACTAACAACATGAATCAATCTCAAGAAAACTCCAACAATACAACCCTTACTTTCAAATCTAATAACTTCGCTGAAATTGAATCATGATTGACACGTGGATGAACTAACCTAATACTATGTGATCCCACATACCTTGTAGGGATCACCCCCGATGAAATCCACAAGCTAAAACTCGACGATTTTGACGAATCTTGAGCGTTCTTCTCCTTTCTTCTCTTTTCTCCTCTTCTTTTCTCTTCTCTCAAAACCCTAACTCTTTTTCCAAAAGCGTAAACTAACTAGGTTCAGTTTAGACCGCTAAGTAATTACCAAAAATGAATTAAAATAAAAGGCTAAGGAAAAGATCAAACTACCCTTTCAAAATCCGGATTGGACTTTCCTCATTCCAACAGCCCAACCTCCAAAGGGCATAACTCACTCATACGAACTCAGAATCACACAAACTCAGCGGCGTTGAAAAGATCATTCCAAGAGATTTCCTAAAATATCTGGAAGTACCTCAAACTCATCCTGAGCTAGAAGATATGGCCATTTGAATTTCACCAAAACTCAATTTTCCTAACTTAACAAAATTTCCAGATTTTCATTCTTTCCAAAAATGACTATTTCCAATTATTAGCTTCTTCCTAGTTATTTCAAATTGCGAGATGTTACAATATATCCCCCTTGAAAACATTCATCCTCGAATGAGATTACTCGTACTAGGCTAATGGTGTAACATGCAACATTCAGTTCAAGCAGCCACAAGCAAATGCAAAAAACAACATGCCAACTTAAAAATAAATACCAAGAAAGGATTAGTACCTTAATTTGGAACTTCTCTGGATTCAAAGAGATGTGGATATATCTTCTTCATTTCCTCCTCAGCTTCCAAGTATCTTCCTCAACAAATTGGTTCTTCCAAAGGACTTTGACTGATGCTACCTCTTTCGTTCTCAACTTACGAACTTGGCGATGTAGAATTTGAACATGAATCTCTTCATAAAATAAGCTATCCTTGATCCCAATATTTTTAGTTGGTATGATCAATGAAGGATTGCCCATGCACTTCTTCAATATGGAGATGTGAAACACCGGATGAACCGCTGCTAACTCTTGGGGTAGCTCCAACTCATAAGCTACATTACCAATCCTCTTGGATATTCAATAAGGTCCAATATACCGGGGACTAAGTTTCCCCTTCTTACCAAACCTCATAACACCCTTCATGGGTGAAACTTTAAGATATACCCAATCATCTATTTTAAACTGTAACTCCCTTCTCCTAGCATCAATGTAGGATTTCTGACGACTCTGCGCCGTTTTCAACCTCTCTTGAATCACTTTCACCTTCTCCATTGCTTGATGAACCAAATCTAGTCCTATCAACCCTACTTCACCAACTTCAAACCATCCAATAAGAGATCTGCATCTTCTCCCATAAAAAGATTCATACGGAGCCATTTGGATGCTCGAGTGATGACTATTATTGTAAGCGAACTCAATGAGAGGTAGGTGATCATCTTAATTCCCTTTGAAATCAATCACACAAGCCCTCAAAATATCATCTAAGGTTTAAATAGTGCGCTCTTCTTGCCCATCTGTCTGAGGATGAAAGGCAGTACTTAAGTTCACCTTTTAACCTAAGCCTTTTTGGAATGACTTCCAAAACAATGCAGTAAATTGCGCACCTCTGTCTGAAATAATGGAGACCGAAACCTCATGAAGTATTACCATTTCTTGAAGATACAACTTGGCATAATCTTCTGCCGAATGAGTAGTCTTTATCGGTAAAAAGTGGGCTGATTTTGTTATTCTGTCGACAATCACCCAAATAGAATCTTGCTACCTTCGAGACCTTGGTAAACCTGTGATGAAGTCCATATTAATCATCACCCACTTCCATTCCGGAAGTTCTATATTCTGAGCCAAACCACCGGGCCTTTGGTACTCTACTTTAACTTGTTGGCAATTTGGGCACTTAGCAACAAATTCTGCAATGACCTTCATACTATTCCACCAATACACCTCTCTCAAATCACAATACATTTTTCTGGAACCTGGATGAATGGAATATCTGGAGCTATGAGCCTCCTCCATGATTCTCTCTTGGAGTCCATCCACTATTGGTACACACAATCTACCTTGATATCTCTGTACGCCATCTCCCCCTTGTTCAAAAGCTAATACTTTTTTCTTATGAACATTTTCCTTCAATTCAAGAAAAATGGGATCTTGTTCTTGCCTTTCTTTCACTTTTGACACTAATGAAGATTCAGCCCCATTCATCACCACTATTCCTCCTTATGTGAAATCCATTAGTCAGACTCCTAAGCGTGCAAGTCTATGCACATATTTTGCTAATTCTCTCTTTTCCTCCTCAACATGAGCAGTACTACCCATAGGCAACCTGCTTAAAGCATCAGCAACAACATTTACCTTACTTGGGTGGTAAAGAATACTCATGTCATAATCTTTGAGTAATTCTAACCACCTCCTTTGTTTGAGATTAAGCTCTTTCTGAGTAAACACATATTGAAGACTCTTGTGATCAGTGAATACATCAACTTGAACACCATACAAATAATGACGCCATATCTTCAATGAAAATACTACGACAGCCAACTCTAAGTCATGGGTTGGGTAATTCTTCTCATGAACTTTCAACTGTCTAGAGGCATAAGCTATGACTTTGCCATTCTGGACTAACACGCAACGCAAACCAACTCTAGACGCATCACAATAGATAACAAAGCCTTGCGTACCTTCTGGTAAGGTCAAAACTGGGGCAGTAGTCAACCTTTTATTCAATTCTTGAAAGCTTTTTTCACAAGCTTTAGACCATTGAAACTTCACTGTTTTCTGAGTCAACTTGGTCAAAGGGGACGAAATAGATGAGAACCCCTCTATGAACCTTCTATTATATCCAGCCAAGCCCAAGAAACTCTTAATATCAATTGGAGATGTGGATCTAGGCCAACTCTGCACTGCCTCTATCTTCTGGGTATCAACTCTAATTCCATCACCGGATACTATGTGTCCCAAGAACGCCACAGACTCAAGCTAAAACTCACATTTAGAGAACTTAGCATATAACTCTTTATCTTTCAAAATCTAAAGAAGTATTTTGAGATGGCTAGCATGATCTTCTTTATTCCTTGAATAGATTAGTATGTCATCAATGAAAACGATAACAAACATATCTAAATAATGTTACAAAACTCTATTCATAAGGTCCATGAACGCTACAGGTGCATTAGTTAAACCGTACGACATGACCAGAAACTCATAATGACCATAAAGGGTCCTGAATGTTGTCTTGGGAATATCACATTCCTTTACTTTCAACTGATGGCAGCCACATCTGAGGTCTATTTTCAAAAAATAAGTACACTGAAGTTGATCGAAAAGATCATCAATTCTCAGAAGATGATACTTGTTCTTGATGGTAACCTTGTTCAATTGGTGGTAATCTATACATATCCTAAGGGAACCATCTTTTTTTCTCACAAATAAGACCGGAGCACCCCAAGGTGAGATACCTGGTCGAATAAACCCTTTCTCTAAAAGGTCTTTTAATTGCTCTTTTAACTCTTTCAACTCTACTGGTGCCATCCTATATGGCGGAAATGAGATAGGACGGGTATCTAAAAGAACATCTACACCGAAGTCTATCTCTCTCTCAGGAGGGACTCCGAGTAAGTCATCTATAAAAACTTCTGGAAACTCTTTAACTATAGGAACTGACTGAATGGGAGGCATCTCAACAGTAGAGTCATTAACTCGGACTAAGTGATAGATACACCCCTTAAAAATAACTCATTGCCTTAAGGTATGAAACGAAACGACCCTTAGGCACTGGTGAACTACTTTTCCACTCTAACACTGACTCATTTTGAAACTAAAACTTGACAACTCGATTTCTACAATCAACTGAGGCATAACAAACATTAAGCTAGTCCATACCAAGAATGACTTCAAAATCTACCATGTCTAACTCAACTAGATCATCCACGGTACTCTTGTGATTGACAAAGAAGGGACAGTCACTATAGACTCTCTTTGCTAGAATAGACTCACCAACATGTGTAGAAACACTGAATGGTTCACTAAGTTGCTCAGGAATAACATCAAAATTCATAACAACATATGGAGTTACAAAATAAAAACTCATTACTGGGTCTAGCAAAGCATAAATAGTAAAGTCAAAGACTTGGATCATACCAGTGACAAAATCTGGAGAATCCTCTTGCTCTTGGCGACTGTTGATAACATACAAGCGATTTGTTCCTCCGCCAGTACCGAAAGTAGCCCCTCTAGGTGCAGCTCTGTTTGGTGGAGCAACTGAAGAAGACTAGGCTCTATTGCCCCTATTACCATTTCCCTGCTTGTTCTTTGGACATTCTCGCATGAAATGACCATTTTGACTTCACTTGAAACAACCAGTGGAGCCCTCACGACAATTACCTGAGTGGTTCCTACCACACTTGGCGCATGCAGGAGGCTTACTTACCCCTTGTGCCATGCTACCCCGAGAATAAGCAGGTTTAGCTCTGAAATTCTGACTATTATAGTCACCTTTGTTCTTAGGTACAAGTGCACTAGCAGATGATGGAGCAGGTCCCTTCTGTTTCTGTTGGAAGGATGACCGATTGGCATTACTCTTCTTATGTCCGGACTCGTTCCCTGTTTTAGCTGTCTTGTTCTTAAACTCTTCTCTATCCCTTAGCTTCTCTTCCTCAACCTATTGCACATATACCATTAACCTTGAGATATTTATGTCACCTATAAGAATTGTAGCCTTACCTTCCTTACATGACAGACGGGCCAATCCAACAACAAACAAGCTCATTCTACTCGTCATGTCCGCAACCATTTCCAGAGCATAACAGGACAATTGAATGAAATTAAACCCATACTCATGACCACTCAAAGAATCTTGATTAAGTGTGAGGAACTCTCATAGCTTAGCCTCTTTCAGTTCTCGGAGAAAGAACTAAGAAAGCCTCTTCAAAACAAGCCCAACTCGCAGGTGGTGCATCCTCAGCTATACCCTATTTCCACTGGTCAAACCAAGTTCTAGCAATATTCTTCAGTTGATATGAAGCTAGTTCAACTCGCTCGGTATCGACAGCAAGCATGACCTCAGATACCTTCTTCAGTTCCTCAATAAAATTTTCCAGATCCTTAGTAGTGCTCGAACCCGTGAAACTTGGAGGATTCATCCTCAAGAACTCTCGGATCCTTGAAGTATCAACCACTTCCTATCTAGCTCCTCTTTGTTGCCCAACTTGGTTGTTCACAACTTGACTTAGCAACTTAATTGCTTCCGTGAACTCAACATTGGTAACGTCTCCTTGAGGTTGAACTTTAAGTGCATTTGGTAACTCTTGTTCCTCAACATTACGTCTAGCAGGACGACCTCTGACAGCTCTTCATAGAGGCATGATTATCTGAAAACACGCGCAAGCATGAATTAGAAGGAAACTTTTTAGAGATCAAACTCTGGGCACTGATACCAAGTTTGTCACTCCTCGAGCCTACACCCTGGACGGGACTGGTACTCGAGAACCATTACTGGCCCCAAGCGAACCCTTGTCCTGGCTTACTTAATACAGCGGAAGAATCTATGCATATTTAAAATGATCAAAGCACTATACTCACTGGAATAATAAAATACTGAGAATGCTTAAAAGTCAAACATTTAACTTGGCCAAAATGGCAATTCAAGTCTTAACATATGAAATGATAAAGTCAATGAAAATACTAAAGAACTAACATTTGACTGTATATGAAGCCTCTAAAACAACTAAGATGGATGTCGGGACAAACTCCACGACATCCTAATGAACTAACAAAGTAACTGAAAGCAATAGAATGAGTCCTCCAAAATGCAAGGAGGCCCACCAACTAACTCTGGAGTGCTAACTGGATCAACGATGCGTCGGATGCTAATCCTAGTTACCTGTGTCTGCGTCATAATAAGATGCAGTCCAACTGACATTCGTTCATTGAATGTACGAGTATGCGAGTTGGAATGCTAAACACAACATATGATTGAAAAGAATCTGAAGAACTTACCTAGCTCGGCTCAACTCAACTCAACATAACTGAACTCAACATAATTGAACTCATTTCAATATAAAGCAGTTTAAAACAAGTGCAATATAAAGAAAAGTTGTTTAAAACATGATGTCAACTTTGTGTGTATGCAAAGATACACTAAAACTCTAAATGTAAGTAAAAATACAATAAACTTTGTATATAATAATACAATTACTTTTGTGGGAGTTTCTTTAACCGACAACCATCACGTAAGAACTATTGTGATGATACAACATTTTGCCTCATGCTGCCAGGGCCGTCCTATACCTTGCCGAGGGTATAGAACCTGAACTACTAAGTGGATCCACTTGTCTGTGCTAAAAAGCACTAAAGGAATCATCTAAAAAGTATGATCCTTTTCTACATGATGGCTACAAGGTTTATGGGGGCTGTGAGTTACATGAACTCTCACCCAGATCGGTGCTCAATACTACTCCGAAAAAATATGATATTAGCTATTATGTTTAAAACTGTAACACCCCAGAAATTTTTTCGTACTAAGACTCGAACCGTTCATCGTAATGAGTGAGATTTTTGCAAGGAATTACAAATTTCTTAAGTTTTAAGGTCACTAGATGTAGCACCTTGAGGTCCAAAAAGAACTAAATTGGAAATAGAAAAATCTGAAATTTTGCAAGTTAAGTATGAGTTTTGGGTTGATTTCAAATGACCATAACTTCTAGCTCAGGATGAGTTAGGTGTTCTACTAGAAACTGCAGGAAATATCTTTGAATTATATTTCCAATGCCACTAAGTTTGCTAATTTTCGAGTTCGGATGAGTGAGATTTGACCATTTGAAGTTAGATTGTCCAGTTAAGGAAAGTTAACCGAAAATAGTAAGGNACCATAACTTCTAGCTCAGGATGAGTTAGGTGTTCTACTAGAAACTGCAGGAAATATCTTTGAATTATATTTCCAATGCCACTAAGTTTGCTAAGTTTCGAGTTCGGATGAGTGAGATTTGACCATTTGAAGTTAGGTTGTCCAGTTAAGGAAAGTTAGCCGAAAATAGTAAGGGGTATTTTGGTCTTTTCCTTACCCAATCAGATTTAATTCATTTTTAGTAATATTCTAAGGGTCTAATCCTATTAGGTTCAGTTTTATAATCCTAGTTTTAGTTGAGAGTTCAAGAAGAGAAAAGAAGAGAAAAGAGGAGAAAAGAGGAGAGAATCAAGCATTTGTCGAGATTCTTGTGTCTTGTTGCAGATTTTCACCATGGGTTTGATCCCTAAGAGGTATGTAAGCTTTCATAGTATTGGGTTTGTTCACCCACATGCCATACATGTGATTTTCAGCGCAAATTTCATTCTTGAAGTTAAAAAATTTGATTCTTGATGAGTTCTTGATAGGTGTTCTTGAAGTTTATTCTAAATCTTGTTGTGTTGGGTTTTGGATGATTTCTTGAGATCAAAGTGAGTGTTTTAAGGGATGAATTGAGTAGATTAGAGTGTAATAATGTTAAGTAATCGAATCCAAGTGATTGGGGAAGAAATCGTTCGATTTTAGGTGAGTTAGGGTGAGAAAATGAGTAAAGGAAGTTGTAGAAGTTTTCTGGGTTGGGGCCTGGCGTGTCACGCCAGCCAGAGCGCCCCAACCACCTCTCTAAACTTTAGGGGCTGGCGCCCCACGCCACTCAGAGTGCCAGGGTCTCCTGCCCCCACCCGTTGTTCATTGTTTCGTCCGTTTGAGTTCTTTCAAAGGGTACCTTTACTCCCATTTGATTCTAAACACTTTAAACTACTTCTAAACATCTAGAAATCATTCATAACATTATCATTTGAATTAATAATGCAAATTCAAGGTAGAGTTGAGAGTTAAGTTTTGAGAATTCTTTCAAACATTCTAAGAAAGTCCCTTTGGGTTTTTTTGTGGAGTCTTCTACAACTTTTAGTAACTTGTTTCAAGACTCGAGCAAGTGAGCATGAGAATGATGAGAATGTATTCCTGAGTCTACTTTGTCATCACGAAATCCTTAAAATCATGAAACATAACTCTTGAATTCATAATTCACATTTAAGAGAGAGTTAAAAGTAGAGTTCAAGAAAGCCATTGAGTTCAATTGTGAATCCTTTGAGATCAACCATCGACTTGAACTAAGTCTTGAGGTAGTAAGTAAGAGAATGAGAAGTGTTGTATACATGAGTTCCATGTAGTTTTTAGACCTTCTAGTCGAGTCGTTCATGGCCATAAATTCCGCATGGACTCCAAAAATTGAGTTTCATTGAGATGGGTAATACCTTCAACTTCTAAGTCTTGAGTATTGAGTTCCCAATCCCCTTTGATATTATATTTCTAATCATGGGACTATTACATGTTACCTATGAAGTCCTTGAGTTGAATTGTTCATACCCATAATTCCGTATGAACCTTATAAGTCGAACAGTCTTAAGATGAGAAGTATCTTAGAGTCCTTGAGTTGAGTAGTTCATGCTCATAATTCCGCATGAACCCTTTGAGTTGAGTATTCTTGCAATGAGTATTACCATTGAAGTTCTTGAGTTCCAAGTATTGAGTTCTATATATGGTTATTTAAAAACCTTGCATTGAGTTGTTCACGTCCATAATTCGGCATGAACCATATTTTAAGAAGTCTTCTACAAATGTTTTATCTTTGTTTTAAGACTTAAGTTTTGAGTTAAGCAAAGAGTAAAGAGTAAAGAGTTGAGTTATTTTCTTCAAAAGAGTATATCGGGACTATGTATTCCCAAAGAGTAAATGTTTTCATATTTAAACAAGAAAGGAAACTGAGATTTCCAAAAGAGTTTTGAGAAAGAAAGGGAGCATCGATTCCAAGAGAACTTTTAAGCTAAGTTTTGAGTAATTATCTCAAACCAAAGAAAGAAGTTGTTTTAAAAACATATGAGCTAAGTATATTTTTAGGAGTAGTGTTGAGCACCGATATGGGAATGTGAGTTCATATTAACTCAAGTCTCCATAAACCATGTAGCTATCATGGGTATTAATGGGTCATACTTTTTAGATGATCACATAAGTTAAGCTAGTGGATCCACTAAGTTAAGTGTTCTATATGACGGCAAAGTATAGGACAGTTTTGGCAGCGTGAGCAAGACGTTGTATCACCACTTAGGCTCATAATGGTGATTGTCGGTTAGAGAATCTCCCACATAAACTATATTACTTTATTATATAAGTAAAGTTGAGTTTGTTATTGCATTTTGTTTAACGAACTAAGTTGTTTTTATTGTTTTACAGTTTTTCATATATGCATCTTTTATTGTTGCTTTATATTGAGTTGAGTATCTAATCTTTGAGTTGAGTACCTTATCCTTGAGTACTTCTGAGTTGAGTAAGTTTTAGTAGTTCTGAGTATCCTTGAATATTTCTTGAGTTGAGTAAGTTTGAGAAGAGGTAAGTATGTTTCCTTTTTATCAAGTTTCAAGCTTATGTTTATGCTTCAGAATTCCTTACATGTTCGTTCATTCCACGTACTGAGCCATTTGGCCTTCATCTTCTCATGATGCAGACACATGTATTCAGGATCATCAACAGGAGCTTCGTTGAAACATCTGAGAGTTTGAGTTAGCTATGGTGAGCCTCCTTGGTTCCAGAGGATTTCATTTACTTTTCAGTTTAGTCAGGATGTCGTGGGTCTTGTCCCGACTTCTATGTTTATCAGTTAGAGGCTTCATAGATAGTCAATATAGTTGAGAAATATGTATTATTCATTTATTTTATTAAATCTTTTAAAGACTTAAGTGCCTATTTTATGGCGAGTTGAATATATTATTTTATTCAGAGTTTTTCATTTGAGTTAAAGTTTGTATTTAAGTTTTATGAACATTTATTTCAGTTTTAAGCTTTTACATGCTTAAGTTAGTCTTCGGCTTGTAGTCAGCCAGGATAAGGGTTTGCTTGGGGACCAGCAATGGTCTTCGAGTGCCGGCCACGTCCAGGGTGTAGACTCGGGTCGTGACAAAAACATACTTCTTTATATGATTTGAGATTAGTGCTCAAAAACTTAGCTCAAATTCTATCTTTGAAATCAAAGTTTCCTCTCTTGCTTCATTTAGAAATTGATTACTCTTTTATGAAAACTAGCCCGAACACTCTTTGGAAATCGAGGCTTCCTTTCTTGTTTAAATGTGAAAACATTGTAAACCGTTTGGGAATACATAGTCCCTATATACATTTGAAGAAATGAACTTCAAAATTTACTCTTTAATCTTTACCCAACTTGAACTTTAAGTCTTAAAACAAAGTTAAAACATTTGGGGAAAACTTTTGAAAAACTCTAAGAACTTCTCTTGAATTTGATCTTAACTTTCCTTCAATTGGATTATGGATTCAAGGTTCATGATCTCATTTTTATGGATGATTTCATGATGTTTAGATGTACCTTAGAGTATTGGAATCAACTAGAAAACATAGGTACATTGCTAAGGAACAAGTACTAAAAGGTGGGGAACGAATAGGGAGAACTGGCATCCCTGGCGCTCTCAGAGGCACGGGGCGCCAGCCCTCAAACTTCAGAGAAAAAGTTGGGGTGCGCTGACTAGCGTGACGCCCCAAGGGTGAAACTTCAGAAACCATTTTGGGGAGAGCTGGCTGGCGCGACGCCCCACATCCATTCCCCAGGTGTTTGACTACTTTTCTTGCTCGTTTTTCATCTCTAAACCCTCTAATCTTCAAAGGTTCTTTCCCCAAACACTTAGAATCATTTGTAACCTCAATATACATCTGATTCTACTCGAAAATCATGACTAACAACAAGAATCAATCTCAAGAAAACTCCAACAACACAACCCACAAGAATTCAAACAACTTTCATCAAGAACTCATGGATTTACTTCCTAATCTAATAACTTCGCTGAAATTGAATCATGATTGGTGCGTGGTTGAACTAAACCAACATCATGTGATCCCAGATACCTTGTAGGGATCACCCCCGACGAAATCCACAAGCTAAACTCGACGATCTTGACGAATCTTGAATGTTCTTCTCATTTCTCCTCTTCTTTTCTCTTCTCTCAAAACCCTAACTCTTTTCAAAAGCGTAAACTGACTAGGTTCAGTTTAGACCCGTAAGTAATTACCAAAAACCAAATTAAAATAAAAGGGTAAGGAAAAGACCAAACTACCCTTTCAAAATCTGGATTGGACTTTCCTTATTCCAACAACCCAACTTCCAAAGGGCATAACTCACTCATACGAACTCAAAATCGTGCAAACTCAGCAGCATTGAAAAGATCATTCCAAGAGATTTCCTACCATATCTGTAAGTACCTCTAACTCATCCTGATCTAGAAGTATTTCCAATTATTAGCTTCTTCCTAATTAATTCAAATTGTGAGATGCTACAAATACCAAGCATTCAGTGTAGATTTTGAAGTTAATCTAAGATTGGTCAAATGATGTATTTTGTTCTTGTTTATCTGAGCTGAAACAACTAACTAACAACTAACTTGAACTATTGGGCACATGCTCAACATAGGTGCTTTTATATTAGTAATAGAAATAAGGGAAACTGCTAATATGATTTGATAACCGTGCGATTTTAGCAACCCTCAGTGATAGCGATTGACCCGACCCTATTTGATATATGTTGCATCTGCGTGAATTATGAAAACCTGAACCGACATGATATTCATATGCCTATGTCTGGCCACTTCTAAAGTTAAGAGTTCAGAAATAGGGTTTAACAAAGGAGTTTTAAGTTAGTTGTAATGGTGGTTGAGTAAACCTTTTGAATTATAAGATTTAGCCGAGGGATTTATGTGGCCATACTTTCCATGTGTATGCATAAGTTTCTCAAGAGTACTAATTTTAAGCTAATATATGTATGAAGCAATTAATCGTGGATGATGTAATAATAAAAAAAGACCTTACAAATTCCTGTTGCATTGCTGTAAGTATTCAAGTGTAACATTTTTATTTACTTCTTTTGTTGATTTTTGGTTGATTTTGAATTGTCTTTGCAGTGGAAAGACAAGTACGGTAATGATGAAATTTTGTTCACTACATTTACTTTTGCTACTTAATTGTTAGTTTGATGTGATTGATTATGTTCCTCTTTAATTAACTTTTTTTATCTTAAAAAATTTACTTTTTAATAAAGTTTTGTACTTAATAATATAACATACATACAATAATTTATTTATATACATATATTATTAATTAACGCAATATACACGTGCAATGCATGTACAATTAACTAGGTGATAATGGTGATGGTTAGTCAAATTAATGTTGACTAATGAAAGTAATTATCAATAGTAATAAGTGGATGTAATAGTGATTGATGGTGAGAATTGCAAGTGATGGCTAATGGTAATGACAATTGATTTTGGTGATTGGTGATAGTGATGATTGTGGTTGGGCTGATGATGAATGTTGCAGATGGTAGGTAATGGTGATTATGGTGGTAGTAGTTGTGGTTGTAAGAGTGGTTGAGATGAGAAGATGGAGTAGTGGTGAATTATCATCTTTGCAGAAATTAGTAAAAAGATATCTTAATAATATTAGGACTTTGTTATAGATTTTAATCATATGACTCATTAAGTGATTGTAAAATAAGAAAAACAAACACACTTAATAATTAAGATATAAATAATTATGCTTGGGACCTTGAAAACAAAAGAATTTAATGAAATCTAAAGGTCCTTTTGTTTTAGGTCTCTGCCATTAAGTCCTTCCAAGGTCCAAATAATAATCAGTTATATCTTAATTATTAAGTGCATTTGTTTTTGATGATTTTACGAACACTTAATGAGTCTAAATGATTAAAATCTATAACAGAGTCTTAATATTATTAAGATATCTATTTAAGAATTTCTACAAAGATGACAATTCACCACTACTCCGGCTTCACATCTCAACCACTATTACAGCCACAACTCTATCACCTCAATCACCATAACCTACTATCTGCAACATTCATCATCAGCCCAACCACAATTATCACTTTCACCAATCACCAAAATCAATCGTCATTACCATTAGTCATCAATTGCAATTATCAACATCAATCATTATTACATTCACTTATCACTATTGATAATTATCTTCATTTCAACATTACATATGATTAACCATCACCATCATCACCTCGTTAAGTGTACGTGCTTTGCACGTGTATATTGCGTTAATTAATAATAAATGTATGTAAATAAATTATTGTATGTTCATATATTATTAAGTAGATTTTTTTAAAAAGAAAGTAACTTTTTTAAGATAAAAAAATTACTCAGAAGGGAACATAATAATTTACATCACACTTACAATTAAGTAGCGAAAGTAAATGTAGTGAACAAAATTTAATCATTATTGTACTTGTATTTCCACTGCAAAGAATATTCAAAATTAACCAAATATCAACAGAAGAAGTAAATAGAAATGTTAAAGATGAATACTTACATCAATGCATCAGGAATTTGTAAGGTCTTCTTTTATCATTACATCTTCCACAATTGATTCCTTGTTACATATATTAGCTTAAAATCAATAATCTCGAGAAACTTATTCATACACATGAAAAGTAGGACCACATAAATTCCTTGGCTAAACCTTAGAATTTGAAAGGTTCACTCAACCACCATTACAAATCACTTAAAACTCCTTCGCTAAATCCTATTTTCGAACTCTTAAACTTTAGAAGTGAATGGCCATATACATATGAATATCAAGTCGATTCAGATTTTATCATTCACGCAGACATAACGGATTCCAAACATGATCAGATCCACCACTATCAGTAAGTGTTGCTGAACTCACACGGTTATCAACTCATATTAAGAGTTTTTCTTATTTCTATTACTAGTATAAAAGCATCCGTGTTGAGCACCCAATAGTGCAGGTTAGTTGTTTCAGCTTAGATAAGCAAGATCAAAAAATATCATTTGACAAATTTTAGATTAACTCCAAAATCTAGATTGAAAGTTTGATATCTCAGTTACTAACATAAAAGCTACATCAATTGATTCTACACATTTTTCTTTGAGTACCATTATTTTATTGAACACAACCGGATTGTTATTTTGACAATTTTCTTTCAAAAGTTAAAATTATGTTGGCATTGATACATAAAACATTACTTTAAACAATAAGGTAAAGAAAAAATGAACTACGTTATATAAGAGCATAATAATATAGAATAACTATTTGTCACAAATTATCATTAATGAAAATAATTATGGTAAGATAGAAATGACAACCAGAAAGTTTCAATCAAATAAAATAGAAGTCATCTATTAAAAAGCTAATTACACGGTAATCTTTTCACTAAATCAATATCACAATGTCAATATTTATTTTAAAATTTCCTCACTTCAACTTCTTTAAGCAAATAATTTGTTGCCTTTTGAAAACTCTTCATGTTATCAACTTGTATAACAATACAAAAGATTTTTGATTGATTTAATCCACGTGAGAATTATAAAAAGGTTTTCTCTTTATATGATCATTTAGATCCTTTGCTCCTCCCCGTTTTTTCAAGAATTATTTTAGTTAGAACCAATTGGTCTGTAAAGCTTCACGTATGTAGTAGAACCTATCTTTTAGGAACATTCAATAGGAGCATTTGCAACTCTTGATTACTTCTTATATTCCCCTTATGTTAGATAAACTAACATATATCTCAATCTATTTAGGAGAATCCATCTTTGTGCATAATTGTATATCCATTAATCATATACCGCACATCAAAATTATTAGATGGAAACTATTTGGTCCCTGTCAATAAATCAATTAAGAAAAAAATGATTATAATTTATTGTCTTATGTATACAATTATTTTTGTATGCATATATTATATTTCAGACCATGAAGCTTTGTTCTCATAAGCAGTGATTGACTATTTATTTGAGGCATTTAATGTCATATCAGCTTGGATACTTATCAATATTATAACGATGAATCATCTTGATTACACATTTTGAAAATTGTGTTCTTAACTCAATTATCTTGCAAACACAATTTTGTGAATGTCAAACTGCAGGTTGACAACAAACACATATGATTCTCTTATAGACTCATCTCTTTATCATATCACATGATATGTGAACGGGTCCATATTCACCACTAATACTTTTCAGAATTTAGAAATTTCTTCCCAACATTGGTTGATCCTATCAACTTATCATGAGAACAAACAACAAAAAGAATTCTTGAAGAATCATCTAGTTCTTCAATGCGTGTCTATTACTCAAAATAAACATCTTTAAGATGACCAAATCATTCATGTCAACTAATAAAATTATTAGTACTAGTAAACTCTAAGTTTACAATGTCATGTGCCTTTTTCTTAGTAAACTTCTAATTTACTATTATTTGAGCAAAGTTCATTTTTATTACTCTGGGAGTAATTTTCAGATTTATTTATTATCAATTTCTCTACCTCTTTTGAAGGTGAGGCATGATCTCATCATGATTAAGTGCAAGTTCGTATTGATAGGATTTTTGTTTAAAGTATCAAATTCACTTCAGTATTGAGTTTATTCAATCCCAAATGATAGGAATTAATCATTAAATGCTTGGGATGAAAATTCTACATTGTTATCAACACGAATAAACTTAATATGATTATTAGAAAATTGTGCCAATAATCATATTATTTGTAGCAACAATTTTGCAAATACCAAGTTGCCAGACGATAATATGCATACATGAGACCATCTAGGATGATCATCTATTAGGATCATAAAGTGTCCAACAAACCTACTAGGTGGTTGAATAGGTCCACAAATATCCTCATGCATTTGTTTCAAGAACGCATGAGACGTAATCTCAATTTTCGTTAGTAATGGTCTCACAATTAACTTGTCTTGATAAGAAGTAGTACAAGAAATTCACCATTTAAATGAATCTTTAGGTTCTTCTATGGATGACCCTTTGAATTTTCTATAATTCGTCTCGTCATTATAGACTCATGATGTCCCAAACGATCATGCCAAAGTATGAAAGTATTGGAATTAGGAAAGTTTTGATTTACTATAGAATGTGTCTCAATTGCACTAATCAGTGTCTAATACAGACAGAAAATAACACATGTCCATGTCTAGCATGGTGGGCGTTACCTCATTCAGTTCAAAGAATGGGTCTATACTTTTAGCATTTATCATGAACAAAACACAATCATCTAAGTATATCAAATTATAATAATTTAGTACCTCATTTCATATTCTGTGCATTATTCAATCACCTGTCTTCTTTTAGACATATTATGCACTGCTACCATATTCACATTAAGGAATGGAAAAAATTCAATGAATTGGTTGAGTGACTTTTTCACCAAAGGACATTATTTTGCTATAAAAGCGCCTTAGGGCATAAATCTATGAGACTTGAACCAAATACCTTCTCATCATGGTGCACCATGACTTTAGTCCAATATTTTAGTGATTCGACTTGAATCCATCGTCTACTCCCTTGATGCGATTGGACATGAAACAATCGTCTTACTCCCTTGATGCGATTGAAAATATTATTATTACATGATGAGAAATGTAAGAGAGGAAAAAATCACTTAGAAGGCAAAGTACCTCACCCACTTATTAAACCAAACAGATTCAATAAAAAAGCTTTGCGCTAAACTTACACGAACAAATTATAAAGATGGACATTGAAATGTATGAAAGTAAAATCAATTGCTGCATAGCTTAATGTTGCAATTGTTGCATATAAATTACTTCAATATCATGATAAATTGCAACATGTTATAGTTAATTAATTATAGTCTAATCAATGGACCCTATTCACAAAATAATTGACATACAACCAATAGTTTTAATAATCTAAAAGCAAGTAAACCAAAAATAATGAAATCTGCTAACCTTCATAAAGTTCCTACTAACTTGAATCAGATATATTAACTCAAAGTCAATTGGTTAGAGACTCATATTGATAACGTGTTATGAAACTATATAAAATAATGAGAAGAAAGTAGGGTAAAGAGAGAAGACTTATTACTTCTCTTGAGAGATAAATTAGGAATTCTGAGATCTGGTTTACAATGAAGAGAACCCCTCTATTTTATAAGAAAAAATTGACTTGCTCCCAAAGTTAGGGTTCCTAAAGTTTCTCTAACAGATTGACATTCACTATATTTATAACACATACTTTGATTTTAGTAGAAAAAAAAAAGATACAAACAAATTAAATTAAGAAAACGTAGAGAGAGAACAAGTAGGAAATTTCTATAAAGTAAGGGAAAACACATAAATAGATAATTTTAAAATAATTATTACATGTAGACGTCATTGTGTATTGATTATCAATTATTAAATATAAAATGTTTACTACAATAGCACATTTTAATATATATCAATTTAGAGTATGTTTTGCACGTGTTTATTACGTCTTAATATAAAACGATTAGAACAACAATATATTTAGAAAAACATTATTAATGTTACACTATATGCAATATTTGTTTAAATAATTGTTATTAAATTGATACGATATGGATTTAATATATTTGAAAGCTTTTGTTTGCACTTGATGAAAGTCGTAATTTTAATCATTTAGGTCTCTGTCATTAAGTCCTTCCGTTTTTAAGGTCCAAATCATAATCATTTATATCTTAATTATTAAGTGTGTTTGTTTTTCTTATTTTACAACAACTTAATGAGTCTATATGATTAAAATCTATAACAAAGTCTTAATATTATTAAGATTTTTATTTATGAATTTCTATAAAGATGACAATTCACCACTACTCCATCTTCTTATCCCAACCACTATCACAGCCACAACTACTACCACCTCAACCACCATCACCTATCATCCCAACTACAATTATCACTATCATCAATGACCAAAATCAGTCGTCATTACAATTAGCCATCACTTGCAATTATCACCATCAATCATTATTACATTAACTTAACACTATCGATAATTACCTTCATTAGTCAATATTATATATGACTAAATATCACCATCGTCACCTAGTCAAGAGTACGTGTTTTGCACGTGTATATTGCGTTAATTAATAATAAATGTATATAAATAAATTATTGTATGTAATTTATAATATTAAGTACAAAACTTTTTTAAAAAGTAATTTTTTTAAGATATAAAAAAAAGTTACTTAAAGAGGAACATAATAATTCACATCACTCTAACAATTAAGTAGTAAAACTAAATGTACTGAACAAAATTTCATCATTACCGTACTTGTCTTTCCACTGAAAGACAATCAAAATCAGCCAAAAATAGGTAGAAGAAGTAAATAGAAATTTTAAACCAGAATACTTACAATAAGTAAATAGGGATTCGCAAGGTCTTCTTTTATCATTACATCATCCGCGATTGGTACCTTCATACATTTAGTATCCAGCAGTAGATTTGATGTATCAGTTGCATTTTTTTCTAGTGGTTAGCTGTTAATAATAAACAAAATCTTGTCAATTCTTAAAAAAACAGAGAATAAAGCTAAAGAGACCATTCGCAAACTTACTACTAGATATTGCCAAGGAGTTCGCCAAAAAAATAGATACATGAAAAATACCAAGCCCCGTGAAGAAATGTCTATTAGTTTCGGTAAAAAAATTAATTGTGCCACAAATTATTCATATAAAATGATTTTGGTTTAGTTTATTCAAATCCAAAGTTTCATTTTCCTATCATAATTATATGTTCCAAGTTCAAGAAGCAAGTTTCACTTGATAGACTTTCATACCATGTTTTCATTACAATCCATCCTCTCTTCCCTAAAAAGTCTAGAGAAAACATCAATATACGAACAAAACAGAGAAGTTGTTTCAGTATTTTTTTATCTTCTAATTGATTGTCGGACACAATAGTAAAGCCATATCAATGTATGTGACACAAATAATCAATGAACAAATCTTCTGCAGCATATAACTATCTGTTTAATTTTGTTCAAACAAAAAATAAGTGGACTCATACATACCTCATCTTCTTGTTCAAGTTCAGAAATTCTTCTTCACTTTGCAAAAATAAAACTTTTTCGTTTGTTTTCTCATATATATAGTGGTTGTCCTGAAATTGTTTTGGAGTAAAAAAACTAAAAATGTTAAGCGCCGAAAGACAGTTTTTTTTTCTATTTTTCTGCTTTCTAGAGGATGATTATGAAGAAGTGGAGGAAGTAGTGCTACCTATTAACCCAGAAACGTAGGAAGTGAAGAAGTGGGTGATCAATTTTATTTTAAATCTAATATTAATATCTACTTTTATCTGATATTTGAAAAATAAATTTCACAAACAAAAGGGTATAAATATCTATATTATTTCAGAAAATAAAATTGCACAGAAAGGACATAAATGTCCAACGTTGTTTTTTATTGAAAAGAAATACTAAAGACATAAAGAAACATAAAATTGATGTCATACAAATTGGATTAATAGTTGCACCTTCTTCAGCTGAAACTCAAAATCCTGGATCTTGTAACTTGTGTTAATCATCCTAAAAATTAATAGAACCACTAGAGAACTCATTTAAAGAATAATAGGAATTGATATAGAGCAACACATTGGACCTTTCTGTCTCCCTCAACTGTGATACCACTATTATAAAAGCTTATTGGAGCTGCAGAGACGATGAAGACATCAAAGAGACATGGTATTTGAGCTAACTTGCAAAGATCGAGACTTTTGAAATTAGATCTGACGAAACTCTACATTAGATGTAGAAAACTACTTGAATGGATCAAATTGTGTCCTTCAAAGATTAAGAAAAAAACACTGAACATTTGGTAGAAAGGAGATGAAGATTGGGTTGGGGAGAAGAAAGGAGATGAAGATCGGGTTGGGGAGAAGAAAGGAGATGAAGATCAGGTTGGGGAGAAGAAAGGAGATGAAGAGGTTGGGTGGAGAAGATGAAGAGGTTCTTGCACAAACCTAATGGTAGATTTTGGTGCTTTTGAGCCTATATTTGGTATACCTATATAATTCTTAATTATATATATATATGTGTGTGTGTGTGTGTGTGTGTGTATGCGCGCGTGCATGCCTGCATGTGTGTGTGTGTGTGCGTGCGTGCGCGCGTGTCTGTAGGTGGGTGGGGGGGAGGGGGAGGGGTTCTTTCGTCTATTTCAAATAAACAAATGAAATAATTTAAGGATGATTTATCTATTTTTTCTATTCTAATTTATTTATTCTATTTTAATTTAACATAGGGTTTAAAAAAATAAAACAAGACTTCTAAAATTTATGGTCCGAAATTAAAAATATACCAAATATTCAAAATGTTTTTTAATCTTTTGATCTTAAGCATTTCATTTGACAAGTTGAAATTAAAGGGTTGTTAAGAAGGGGGAAAATATTACTTTTTAAACGAAAATAAAAAGAAAAGTAGTATAAACAAATTAAAATGATGGGAGTAATTTCTTTTTTAGTCTAATTTAAGAGTTTTTTTTCATAAATAATTTTAAAATTATGTAAAAATAAATAACCAATTTTAAAATAATTTGTCATAAAAAGTTATAAACAAAGTTTTCTTTAAAAATTAAAATAAAATTGTCACGACCCAGGAGCACCCCCAAGTCGTAACAAGGCGTATTCGACCCCGAAGGGGTCTTATACAAGCCACATAGTCATTCATTGCATTCAATAATGATAATAGTGCGGAATTAAAGACTTAATTACATCCAAACATTTAAGCTTCATTAAAACAACTTTAAAAACACACAACGGAAGTCTAAGTCTCACATGGCCATCTTAGACACAATCACAAAACATAAGTAGGGACACGGCCCTTTACAATCAAAAGAAGTCTATTAAGTCTATTACAAGAACCTTATCATAAAATTAGAATAGAAAAGTCTTGTCCTCGACATATGAGGACATACCACAAGATCTTGGAAGAACTTCAAGTTCCAAGCTTACTATAGAACCCGCTCACTTTCCGGAACCTACACTAGTAGAAAATAGAGAAATATGGAATTAGCACAATTAAGTACTAAGTATGATGACCATGCAAAACATGCTTTAAAAGGGACATTTTGGCTAGAAACCATGCATTATGCCACTTTTTGAAGTATCATGAACAGTTGCATAAAAGACATACAAGACAAGCATAAACATCAAGTAAGTCATAATATCACCTTTAAACAATATCAACATGAAAACCTTTACCTTGGACCTTCACCTCAAGCAACCCTTATGCTATACCTCGTGCAATGTATGGATGGCGTCCCATACCACCATCCATACTAAGGCACCACATTTAGGTCACTTAAAGTAACTTATCATTCCTTTCTTTCACCTTTGCACAATATTCATACATAAGAGGTATATCATTAATTAAGACATGACAAGGGAAAATAACTCATAATATAACCCAAGTATAGCATGCATCTCATATTAAGCATTTGAGAGCCAACATTCTTTAATAACCTTATTTAGGCCACAATTGTGTCACATACATTAGGATTTAGAGAAACTCACTATGACCCTCTCCAAGCCTACTCGTGCAATGTATAGGTAGCATCCCATACTACTACCTACACTTTGTAGAGCCTATCAAGAAACCATAATGAAATCTCACATGATGGGAAGTAAGCATTTAACCGACATAGACCATGAGAGCTTGTCATGGAATCCGGTGTCATAAGTCCCCACACCGTAAAGAGGTGGTCTACTTGCCTAAGGAAGACCGGTATATATAGCTTAATGGATCCACTAGCTACCTATGCGGGCACATAGTTTATGGGATAAGGTAGACGATCATTGAAACTCATGCCTAACCATTGGGGGAGTTTCCATCTAACCAAATCCACTCGGTGCTTAGCCTACATTCCCATAGAATAGTTCGTTACCTTGACATTATCACATATGAGAGGTGCCATTGGCCTACCAACTCCAAATTACATTCATTAACACGTGAAAGGGTGCTTTAAGCCTACCGTTTCAAGGTTCATTTAGGAAAGCTCATTAACTCCTCTTGAAAGGGTGCCATGGGCCTACCGGTTCAAGTCTCATCATTAACCTTCATGGAAAGGTGCCATAGGCCTACCGACTCCAAGGTTCATTACTATCATTAATGGAAGGGTGCGATAAGCCTACCGATTCCAAGGTTCATTATTATCATGAGTGGAAGGGTGCTACTAGCCTACCGATCCGAGGATTCAACAACCAATAATATAATCATTTAAACAAGAAAATGATGCACAAGCTCTACCAATTCGAGATATGCAATAAATTGGAGAATCCTTCATATTCTATCATCAACATTCATGAGTGTCAAATTGAGAAAAATCCTTTCAATAATAACACATTTACGTTCATAACATGATCACATTAGCTCCATTAAATGTCCATTCATAAAAATGTCATGTAACACTTATATTTCTCATACTATGCCTTCAAGGCCATGGTCACAATACATTCCATAATTAAACACCTCCACCATAAGTGGATCAAACCAAGCAAGAACAATTTTTTTATCCATAATATGAGATTAAGCCAACTTACCATCCTCCAAAGCCATAATCAACAACACTCAAGTCCCAACCATTTTTCTTACCACAAGAGAATTCTTCCATAACTTGCCCATAAGGCCACAATCCTCAATTATCCATATACCAACAATTCATCATAAATAGGTATAGAAAATCATATAAATCAACAATACAATCCAATCTAAACACAATTTCATCAACATTAAATCATAGGCATTAAACCCACTTCATTAGCAAATTCTAGGCTTTTAATGAAAACATGGGTTCTTGAAGAAGTTTCATATAAAAATCATCTTAAAATCATAAATAGAACTTCAATTCACCAATATAATGACTTTGAAAACATTTTACCCATGAACCCATACCTAGAATAGAAAATAGAAGTTTTGTTCTTTGAAGACTTTTGAAACCCTTTTGAATGGACTCCTTGAAGGAAAGATAATCAAGGATCAAGGGTCACCATACCTTTGTTAAGATTCCCCAAGAAAATTGATGAAGAAACCACCTTCAATCCAAGCCCTAGCTCCAAGTTCTTGACCTTCTTAAAATGGAGGATTGTAGAGAGAAAAGTATTTGAGAGGAGGTGAGTTCTTTTTAATTCTAATTGGAGTGACTTAAAATGGAAGAATTTGGTCTAGAAGGGTTTTATAATTGCTAGGAAAGGCATATAATAAAAGGGGCTCAACTTAGGAAAAGAAATAAGGACCCACTTAAAAGTTTCCACTAAACCCGTCTAAGCTCGTCCTTGCTGACAGTGCTTCACTATTTTGGGCATAACTTTTTACTCCGAGATCGGAAAAGGGCAAACTCGGTGGCGTTGGAAAGAGGACTCAGATACCTTTAATTGGATAGGTAATGGTCCACCTAATTCATTTTGAGCTAAAAGATATGACCATTTAAAGTTGACCCTCACTCCTAACTTAAAACTAAAAACTGTTTTTAGGGGACTGTTTTGAGGGTCTCGGTTCTAAATGATTTCATGACCTAGCTTAAGGTCTTGCTAGCTTATAAAGGTGATTAATCAACTAGCTAATCAACCCCTTAAGCCCTTAAACAACACTCCAAACTTCAACGACAAGACCCTTACAACTTACTAGTTCAAACGACTAGTTTCCGGACGTCACTGTCATTTCTCATCATTTCATCAAGTTCTCAACTCCAAACTCACATGTGAGGCTCTAGTTTCACTAGTTCATTTTTTTGGGTCGTTACAAAAATAAAATGAAATAAAACAATATATATATACACACAAACTCATATTCGAACTCTCTAAACTCTTTTTCATTTGGTTCTACTTTTAAGTAGTTGCACGCAAGTCCACCTCCACTAGTCTACTTGTCCTTACTGCCATGTGATATCACAAGTTTACAAAATTGATTCGATGATGAATTATATTCCTAAAATTTTTAAGTAGTAAGAAAAGTATTTTGTAGTATTTCTAAGAGTCCACAATTATAAAAACACTTAATAAGATAAATAAATACAATTGTAATAATATATTTGAATCAAATGTTTTTAATTTAGCTAAATATTGAATAGTTTTGACTTATTTTTATTGTGTTGCCTTCTTATGCAAGTTTAAAATTTTAACGGCATCTTTCCTTCGTAATAGAAAAGCCAATGGGGAAGGAAATTCGGGCCAGAAAACTTCTGAGTAGTAACTTTGAAATTTCTAGCCTAGGCCAGACTTGGATGAAATCTGAGTCAGGTGAGGTCTACAGAAATATGGTAATGAATGGGGGATTCAATTATGAATTTGATCACATGAATGGATAGCCAGGACATTAAGGAGCATGTACGACTTTACAGAATCAAATTCGGGTGAGTAGATCTCCTGAAACTGATCTTGGCGTGAAAGGGTAGTTTTAGAACGTCCCAATTTGAAGGTGTATTGTGAAATGGGAGCTTGCAACTTAAATTCTGAGCTTCTCTCTCTGTGCAAGCCGTCGGGATGACCCAGGGCGATTCTTGACAGTTTTCCATAATTTCTAGCGCTAAAGGTAAGCAAATTACTCCCCTAATCCGTATTTCGATTCCTAGAACTTAGAATCTTGGGTAATTATCATTGGGGGTAGGGGGGTTGTCCTGAAGTTGATGGTAGGAAAAGCCCTAATTGAGTATCAGGATCTTGGGTTTGGCTTTAGATTGAGAGTTTGATTATTATCTAGGTAAATTATGCCTTGTTTATTGATCCTTTCATTAATTACTTGTTTATAGACCAAGAACAAGCTGAAAGACTTCGGAAAGGGGAGGCTCAAGTGTCTTAGGAGTATTCAGGCTTGGTTTCGAGGTATGTGATGGTTTGATTTCCTGTTGTGTTATATATGCCGGTTAATTGCTTCATTGTATCCGTGCATGTATTTGAATAAGGAAATGTAAATCAAAATGAGATGATTATGTGTGAACAATGTATGCCATGAACCTGTTACTTGATTGTATGACTATGAGTATTGTTCATTCTGGTTGTGATTATGACTGTAGTTGTGCTGACTAGATCGGTGTCATGTTCCGACACATATATTGGATCGGGTGTAACGTTTCGACACATATATTGGACTGGGTGTCACGTTCCGACACATGTATATTGAATCGGGTGTCACGTTCCGACACACTAACAGTTTGGGCGCGGGTTCAATGAAAGGACCACTTGTGACTATTACATTCATGTTTAACTGTTATTGATATTGGGTAATTGTATGTTTCTCCTAAAATGATAACTGAAGTGTGCTCTGTATATGTGTATTTATTGTGTGGTAATTGCTTGTATATATTGTGCTTACGGGAGTAGC
Source organism: Solanum stenotomum (assembly GCF_019186545.1). Taxonomy (NCBI): domain Eukaryota; kingdom Viridiplantae; phylum Streptophyta; class Magnoliopsida; order Solanales; family Solanaceae; genus Solanum; species Solanum stenotomum. The sequence continues at coordinate 6,978,391 of NC_064293.1, forward strand.
CGTGTGATCCTACCAGTACACTGTGGTTTCGTGTACTGATACTGTACTTTCTCTTTCCTTGTTAAGTATAGAGCATTTTTAGGTGGCTACTGACAGACCTCAGTTAGGAAATTATTGACTGCAACCAGATTTGAGGGTGAGCCAGTTCTTTTAGGCTACCATGTATCCTTCTTTTTTTTAGTCAATTCTTTTTGGACTTAGATTATATGTTTATGTTTAGTTTTTGGGGTTCCACCCCCTTTTCTTAGACTTGCTAGTTAAATAGAGTTTTGGTACAATGTCTTTCAGTTCTAGGGGTTGAATTTCAGCAATAGTGTATTCAAGGCCTTCGGAGTTTATGGAAACTCCGTATTTTATTTAGTCATTTAAACCTGCTTCCATATCTTTAAATACTTAGTTTTCGTTAATTGCTTAGTAGGGATGTAGTGTTGATTATCCCACTAGAGGGTTAGTGTGGGTACCAATCACGATGGTTTGGATCGTGACAAAGTTGGTATCAGAGCTCTAGGTTAGTTGATCTCATTATACCAAAACGAGTTTAGTACAGTCTTGCGAAACGGTGCAGAGATGTCTGTATTTTTCTTCGAGAGGCTACAAGACTTTAGGAAATCTTTGTCTTCTTCTCCTTTCGTGCTATGACTTGATTCCAATTTGTATCCAGTGATCCAAATTGGTATCTAATCTCCTTTACTTTTTTGTCCGCAAATGGTTAACACACGATACAACTGTGTTAGGACCATAGCTGCCATAAATGAGCTAGCAGAGGAGTCCATAACCAAAGGTCGTGGTCGATGTAGGGGTAGGGAAAGAGGAAGGGGCAGAGCCCGAGGAAGAGTGGCACCTGCTAGGGGGTGGAGCCCCAGCTGAGAATGTTCCTAGGGATGAGGCCCCTCCTGCACCACAAGAAGAGGTGAGGAGAATGTGGAAATCGAAGACGAGGAGGATGTTGGACCAGAGGAGGATGCACAGGGTGGGAATATTGATATTCCTCCAATAGACCAGTGTTATGCAGCAGATCATGACCTTTGTGAAGGGGTTGGTCGACCCCGGAGTCCTTTCCACAGTACAAGCAGCTCAACCACCGGCCAACCGCCCATTACTGCTACTGTTCCCAAGGTGGCTGGAGCAACAGGCATTGATGCCTTCTTTCGTCCCTTATTGTCACGCCCCGAACCTACACCCTGGACGTAACTGGCACTCGAGAACCATTGCTGGCCCCAAGCGAACCCTTGAACTGTTTTACTTACTCAGCGGAAGACTTAGACATAAGTAAGAGAATCCAAATACAAGATAACTCAATATATCTCAAACTGAACTCATAATGTTTTGAAAATAAACATTTAACTTAGCCAAAATGGCAACTCAAATCTGAACATTATTCAATAACAAAATGATGACGAATGAACTAACATCTGACTGACTATCTATGAAGCCTCTAAAACAACTGAGATAGATGTTCGGATAGGCCCATGACATCCTAATGAACTAAAATGATAAAGTAATGAAAAAGGGGATCCTCCGGAATGGAAGGAGGTTCACCAACAACTCTGAAGCTCAACTGGATCAACGATGCGTTGGATGCNGAACATTATTCAATAACAAAATGATGACGAATGAACTAACATCTGACTGACTATCTATGAAGCCTCTAAAACAACTGAGATAGATGTTCGGATAGGCCCATGACATCCTAATGAACTAAAATGATAAAGTAATGAAAAAGGGGATCCTCCGGAATGGAAGGAGGTTCACCAACAACTCTGAAGCTCAACTGGATCAACGATGCGTTGGATGCTGATACTGGTTACCTGCGTCTGTGTCATAAGACGATGCAGGCTAACTGGCATCAGTACATTGAATGTACGAGTATGCGAGTTGGAATGCTACACACAGCTTAAGCTTTAAAAGAATCTGAAAGGAACTAAAGAACTTACCTGGCTCAACTCAACAAAACTGAACTCGTTTCAATATAAAGCAGTTTAAAAACAAGTGCAATATAAGAAAAAGTTGTTTAAAACATGATGTCAACTCTGTGTATTTAGAAATACAATAATAACTCTGTAAGTATGCAAAGATACAATATGAACTCTGTTTGTATATAAAAATACAAAATACTGTTGTGGGAGTTTATCTAACCGACAACCATCACTTAAGAGCTATAGTGATGATACATCGTTTTACCTCATGCTGCCAAGGATCGTCCTATACCTTGCTGGGGGTATATAACCTAGCTCACTAAGTGGATCCACTAGTCTATGCTAAAAAGCACTAAAGGAATCATCTAAACCCATGATTGCTACATGGTTTATGGGGGATGTGAGTTGTCTGAACTCTCCCCCATATCGGTGCTCAATACTACTCCCAAAAATATAATATTAGCTCTTATGTTTAAAAACATACTTATTTCTATGATTTGAGATTAGTGCTCAAAAACTTAGCTCAAAGGCTATCTTGGAAATCAATGTTTCCCCTCTTGCTTCATTTAGAAAGCGATTACTCTTTTCTGAAAATTAGCCCGAAGGCTCTTTGGAAATTGAGGTTTCCTTTCTTGTTTAAATTCGAAAATATTTTAAACCCTTTGGGAATACATAGCTCCCATATACTTTTGAAGAAATGAACTTTAACTTTACTCAACTTGAACTTTAAGTCTTAAAACAAAGTTAAAAATATTTGTAAAAGACTTTTCAAAACTCTAAGAACTTCTCTTGGCTTTGATCTTAACCACTCTTGACTTGACTCTTAACTGGTCCTTGAATTGAATTATGGATTCAAGGATTGTGATTGAAAAGATCTCATGATGTTTAGGAATGATTTTAGATAGCTAAACATGAGAAAAGATCAAAAATCAATATCTGAGAGTGGGTCCGCGACGTTGAGGGATATTTAATTTTTGGTTTCGAAAACAATTTTTGAGGTAGAACGGTTCGTGACCACTCCGCGATGCGAAATGACTTTTCCCAAAACTGGGGACTAGCTCCGCAATGCGCCATCAGTACCCAGATTTGTTCGACGAAATTTATTCTTCATTTTCCAGCTCTAAACCCTCTAAACTCCATGGTTTCTTTCCCCAAACACTTAGACTCGATTATATGTTCAAAGTACATCAGATTCTAATCAAAATCAAACCTAAATTCAAGGATTCTAATCAAACAACTCCTCAACGATTTCAACGAATCAAGAATTTAATATAACTTCAACAAACCCATCAAGAACTCAATTTCTAAGCTTTGAAGAACTTAAATTCGCTGAAATAAATCATGATTGGTGTATGGGTGAACTAACCCAACTCTATGTGATCTCACATACCTTGTAGGGATCACCGCCGACGAAATCCACAAGTTAACGCGACGATCTCAACGAATGTTGAACGTTCTTCTCCTTTCTCCTCTTTTCTCCTCTTCTTTTCTCTTCTCTCAAAACCCTAACTCTTTTTCCAAAAGTGAAAAACTGACTTAGTTTAGTTTAGACCCCTAAGTGTTTACCAAAAACGAATTAAAATAAAAGGGTAAGGAAAAGACCAAACTACCCTTTCAAAATCCGGATTTGGACTTTCCTTTTCCAACAACCCAACTTCCAAAAGCCATAACTCACTCATACAAACTTGGAATCGTGCAAAATTAGCGGTGTTGGAAAGATTATTCCAAGATACTTCCAACCATATCTGTAAGTACACCTAACTCATCCTGAGCTAGGAGTTATGACCGTTTGAAGTTGACTAAACACTCACTTTTCCTAACTTAAACAAATTTTCAGATTTTTCCTTATTTCCAAAAATGATTATTTCCAGTTCTTAGCTTCTTCCTAGCTATTTCAAATTGCAATACGTTACACTTATTGGGTCCTGTGATGAGTGGTACTGAGCATGAGATATTGACTAAGTTTCTGAAATTGAAGTTGTCTGCGTTCCATGATTATAAGAGTGAGGATGCGTCTGAGTTCATTTTTGATTGCTATGAGAGGCTTCACAAGTTGGATATTTTAAACCATCATAGAGTAGAGTTCGTGAACTTCCAGCTTCAAGGTGAAGCTAAGCAGTGGTGGAGGGCTTATGTGGAATGCAGATCGCCAGTCTTGCCCCCACTCACTTGGATACAGTTCCATGATATGGTCCTGGAGAAGTATGTGCCTCAGACTTTGAGGGATCGTAAGAAAGATGAGTTTATGGTTGTGGAGCAGGGAGGTATGATTGTACCTACCTATGAGGCGAAGTTTCATGCCTTGTCTAGATATGCTACCAAGTTGGTAACTTCAGAGGATGAGAGGATTAGTCTATTCGTCAAAGGATTAAACACCGAGTTACATGTATTATTTCTCCACATGACCTCTGCAGGTAAAAGTTTTAATGAGGAGACCGACTTTGTGAAGAAAGAGGAAGGAGTTCGACGTGATGGGTAGGCCAAGGCTTTGGATAAGAAGCTCAAGAGCACATGTAACTTTCATGGTTCCTACTCCACAGGTTCAGGTAGGCTGACACTTGCAGCCTGGTTAATTCAGTCAGCCAAGCTCATTTCTACAGTTGGTTACTCAGAAACTCCACAACATAATCTTATTTAGGATGGTCAGGGAGCCGTACCTGCGTATGGAAGCAGGCCATCTTTTGACCACAGTTGTTACAATTATGGAGAATCTGGGCATATGAAGAGAGATTGTCCCCATCTTTGCATGTCTGACCCCGTGCAATAGCAAACTATAGCAGTGGTACCATCGGGCAGTGATAGTAATAGTAGAGGGCATCCACAAGATGGGAGAGGAGGAAATCAACGAGGTCGTGGAGGCCAAGGAAATGGTAATGCAGGTAGAGGATCAGTGTAGCCAGGCAAGGAGGTCGCCCGTCAAGATGACAAGGCTTAGTGTTATGCCTTTTCGGGCAAGACCGAGGTTGAGGTGTCTGATGCAATGATCATAAGTACTATTCTTGTTTCTGACCGAATGGCTACTAGCTTGTTTGATCTGGGTTCTACTTATTCATATGTGTCAGTTCAGTTTGCCTTGGGATTTGATGCGGTTTGTGATGTACTTAATGCCCCCATGCATGTTTCTACCCTAGTTGGAGAGTCTATCATAGTCACCCATGTCTATAATACTTGTCCTATCTTGTTTATGGGTTTTCAAACTTGGGCTGATTTGGTTATTCTGGATATGACTGACTTTAATATAATCTTAAGCATGACTTGTTTGTTCCTCTATTATGTTGTGCTTAATTGTAATGCTAAGTCTGTGCCTCTAGAGATCCCGGGTAAGGAAAAGTTACAGTGGGAAGGGGTGTATAAGCCTAAGCCAGCAAAAGTCATATCTTTTGTTCAGGCTAGGAAACTGGTGGGGCAAGGGTGCTTGGCATATTTGGCTCATATTCAGGATGTTGAGGCTTAGAATCCCTTTATTGAGTCTTTTCTTGTAGTGTCTGAATTCAAGAAAGTATTTCCTACCGATTTTCCTTGTATGCCTATGGATATGGATATTGATTTTTTCATTAACTTGGAACCGGGCACTCGCCCCATCTCCATTCCTCCTTATCGCATGGCTTTGGCAGAATTAAGAGAGCTTAAAGCTCAAATCCAGGTGTTTTTTCATAAAGGTTTCATCCGTCCTAGTGCTTTCCTGTGGGGGTGCTCCTGTCTTGTTTGTTCAGAAGAAGGATGGTAGTATGAGGATGTGCATAGACTATCGACAGTTGAATAGGCTAACCATTAAAAATGAGTACATGTTACCCCGGATAGATGATCAATTTCACCAGTTGCAGGGTACGTCAGTTTTCTCTAAGATTGATCTAAGGACTAGTTACCGTCAGTTAAAGATTATGCCTGAGGATGTACCCAAAACAACATTCAGAACCCACTATGGGTACTATGAGTTTTTAGTGATGTCGTTGGGTTGACCAATGCGCCTACAACCTTCATGAGTTTGATGAATGATGTGTTTAAACCATTCCTGGATTCTTTTGTTATCGTCTTTATTGATGACATTTTGGTTTATTCGAAGAGTAAGGAAGAACATGCCGACCATCTCCGTATTATTTTTTATTTTTTTGAAAAACGAGAGTTGTATGCCAAATTTTCCAAGTGTCAGTCCTGGTTGACTTCAGTTTCCTTTTTGACACTGGTTCAAATGAAGGGGTAATGGTAGATCCCCAAAAGATTGAAGTAGTCAAGAACTGGGTACGGCCTAGATATGCGACTGAAGTTAGGAGTTTTGTGGGGTTCGCCAGCTACTATTGCCGGTTTGTGAGGAATTTTGCTTCTATTATTACACATTTGACAAGGTTGACTTAAAAGGAGGTTCCTTTCGAGTGGGATGACAAATGTGAAGTGATCTTCCAGAAACTGAAGACTCTTCTGACCACAACACCTATTCTGACACTGTCAGTGGAATGTAAAGATTTCATTGTTTATTGTGATGCTTCACATTTGGGCTTGGGCTCTATGTCAAGGCAGGAAAGAAATGTCATAGCTTATGAATCGCGTCAGCTGAAGGTGCATGAGAGAAATTACCCAACACATGATTTGGAGTTGGCAGTGGTAGTGTTTGCTCTCAAGATCTGGCGGCATTACCTTTATGGTGTAAAATGTGAGGTGCTTACTGATCATTGTAGTCTTTAACATGTATTCACTCAAAAGGACCTGAATTTTAGGCAGAAAAGGTGGATAAAGTCACTCAAGGATTATGATGTTACCATCCAGTATCATCCGGGTATGTCTAATGTTGTGGCAGATGCACTAAGACGGAAGACGGTAAGTATGGGTAGTTTAGCTTGCTTGGGTATGTCCAAGCGACCTTTGGCCAAGAAGATTCAGACCTTAGAGTCTATGTTCATGCAGTTGGGCATCTTTTAGAAAGGTGGGGTGTTAGCTAGCATTGAGAGTAGTCCCACATTCATTGAGGAGATCAACGCCAAGCAGTTTAAGGATGAGTGTTTGAATGAGCTCAGAAAAAAAACAATGTCTTGTAAGGCACAAGATGTGGTTCTTGATGCGGGAGGTGTGCTCAGTTTTAAGGGAAGAATTTGTGTTCCCCCGAGTGGATTACTTGATTCAGAAGATGTTAAAAGAATCCCATGGTTCGCTGTATTCCATTCATCCGGGTGTGACCAAGATGTAGCGAGATTTGAAACAACTTTATTGGTGGCCTGGCATGAAGAAAGACATAGCTGAGTTTGTGGCTAAGTGCCAAAACTATCAGCAGGTAATATATGAGCACCAAAGGCCTGCAGGTTTGGTTCAGCGAATAGCGATTCCGGAATGGAAGTGGGAAAAGATAGCGATGGATTTCGTGGTTCATCTTCCGAAGACCTTGGGGAAGTTTAACTCCATTTAGGTTGTGGTTGACTGACTAAGTCAGCCCACTTCATTACAGTCAGAGTAGACTATAATGCTTAGTAGTTGGCTAAGGTTTATGTGAAAGAGACAGTGAGGCTGCATGGCTAAGGTTCACATCCAAGGTTTGGGGAAAATTGTATGAGGAGTTGGGCACTCAACTCACTTTTGGCATAACTTTCCATCCATAGACGTACGGGTAGTCAGAGAACTATTGAAGTGTTAGAGGACATGTTGAGGGCATGTGTGATTGACTTTAGAGGGCATTGGGATAAGTTCCTACCCTTGTGTGAGTTCTCTTATTATAATAGTTACCACTCCAGCAATGACATTATAACACCCCGTGTCCTAGATGGACCAGAAAATGGAGAAATCAGAAGTTACAGGTGCCACCAATGTTGCCACCTACGGACTGTAGGGTGACCCATAAACCATAGGTGGGGTCCGTGGTTGGCCACCTGTAGCCCCTCCCCAGAAAGTCCCGAAAAAATTGTCTAAGTTTCGAACGACGGCCAGACCCACAGACCGTAGGTTAGACCATGGGTCGTGGTCCTTGTCCGTGGATCGAGACGTCAGAAACCCCCTCTCTGAAGCCAGTCGACGGTCTATTGGTTGGCCCCGACAACTTTTAAGTCAGGGTCGTTTGGTCTTTTTCCTATGCATTGGACCCCTAAACTACGTCGTTTAACCCCTAAACTACGTTGTTTTGGTCAATTTTTGCCTAGTAACTTAATTAGAACTTACCCTAGTCAACTTATTCTCCAAAAATTCATCAAGTTGAACAAAAAAAAGGAGAAAGAGTCGACCAAGCGCTCTCAAAGAACGCAATAAGTTTTCTTAGTTCCATCCCCAAAATTGAAATATTTCTCAATGAATTTCGTCACCAGGTATGTGGGATTTCACTAGTGGGTTCCTTTCATCCGTTAGGTCCCTAGAATTTAGTCAGATTCTTGATTCTCTATATCATGCTTAGACCTAGAGTTTCTAGAATTTCATATTTATTTTGTGATTCAGCTCTTAGACTAGTCCAAATCAGATTATCATGTTTTTGTAGAATTATTGCTTAGTTCCTGCATGAAACTCAGAACCCTAGTTGTGTAGATTCGTTTAGTTCATGAATTACACTTGCTAGGTCAGTCTATTCAGATATACATGCCATAGTTAAGACTGTTTCATTATCAGTATAGTAATGTTGCATTTTCAGTTAGCATGTCAGTATTTTGAGCTATTAAATATTATAGAAATTCAGTCATAATGTGTTCTTTACATAATCAGTTGGGAGTAGGCTTAATGCCAAGTGTACTAAGTGTCAGTCACCCTCATAGTCTCAGAACTACGTAACCCCATAGGATAAGTCCCCTCTGTGGGCAACATATTTAGTGATCACGCCAGTCATGCCTTTTTACCCTTGGCAAGGTATATTGGGTCCTCCCGATGGGGCGAGACATCATACTCTATGGATAGCTCTCGTGGTTTTATGTCAGTTAACAGTAGCTCTCACAGTCAGATTCTAGTGCATTGACCAGGTTATCAATATAGTTCAGTATTCAGTCTCAGCATGTCATGTACTTGGTCATTGCATTCAGTTAACTCAGTATTCAATATATTTCAGTATTTACCTCATGTTCAGATTATATCATTGATCTTATTGCTCTGTTCAGTTATGTTTATGTTGTTTAGTTTATTTTATCATGCATGCTCAATACCTTTCAAGTGCTGACGCATACTCTATGCTACATCTTCTCCTGATGTAGGTTCAGGTCCTCAGCATTCAGATCACGCTTAGATCGATTTCCAATCTCCAGTTTAGTAGCATCAGTGGTAAGTCCTAATTCTTCGATGACGATTGACATGTCTTTTATTCACTCGTTTTATTTTAGTTTCAGTTTTTGCTAGAGTTAGCTGGGGCATGTCCCAACATCTCTAATCAGTAGAGACATTTATTCAGACATAGAATGTATATTCCCCATCATTTCATTTTATGATATGTCTAAAGCTTCCGCATAAAATTATCTTATTTCAGTTATCTTAGCATGCTTATGATATGCCAGAAGGGTTATCTTGGGGTCACTCGTGATCTTAGGTCCCGTGTTAACGTCCAAAGGGTAGCCTCGGGGAGTGACAAACTTCGTATCAGAGCACTATGTTTAAGAGTCCTAGGATATCTGAAAAGTCGCACTACGTCTAGTCCCTTTCTTAAGTGTGATTCGCGCCACACTTATGAGAGGGAGGCTATAAAGTGTTTTAGGAAAAACTTCACTTTCTTGTTATTCTTATCGTGTGTGGGTATGATCTCCTTTGTAACTCGACGTTATGCATTTTCAGATAATGTCTCCTCGTAGAGCTTACCCAAGGAGTGCTAATGCCCGCAACGCTAACGCTAACATAACTCCTCCTGTCCCAAATCATGAGGTCTCAAATGAAGAATTTTAGAACGTCATTCAACTATTTGCCCAAAGTGTAGATAACCAGAACAATCAGTAGGTTCTAGTTCCTACAAATAGTAATGATGGATCAACTGCAGCTTGGGTCCGTGATTTCGTTACAATAAACCCACTTGTGTTTCTAGGTTCGCATGTTGGTGAGAATCCCCAAAATTTTATTGATGAGGTCAAGACGATCATTGGAGTGATGCAAGTAACAGGAAACGATAGGGTAGAGTTGGCGTCCTTCTAGCTTAAGGATGTGGCTAACAAATGGTTCACACAGTGGAAAAAAAACATGGGTGAGAATCCCACTACTGTGACATAGGAGTGTTTTATTTGAGCTTTTCTGGACAGATTCTTCCCAGGAGAGTTGAGGAAGGCTAAGGCTTAAGAATTCATTAATTTAAAACAAGGTTCTATGTTGGTCCAAGAGTATGGACTCAAGTTCACCCAACTCTCCAGGTATGCTCTACATATGGTTGCCGATCCCAGGGCGCAGATGAGTAAGTTTCTATTTGGGGTATCTTACTTGGTGAGAACAGAATTCAAAATCGCAATGTTGTTAGAGAATATGACTATTTCTAGGTTCATAACTCTTGCTCAACAGGTTGATGGAGATAAGCTTAGAGAACAGTCTAAGGACAACAAGAAGGCTACGACAAGCAACTATGAGTACTCTTAGCAGAAATTGGGTGGTGGAAATTGCTCTCAATATCAGTAGAAATCTTCAGCCTCAGCTCCTTCATCTGCTAGTGTTCCATCCTCCGGGTCTCGATAGGATCAGAAAGGTAGGGCATCAGGGTCTAAGTCACAGAGAAGTGTTTTCGTTACTAGAACCTAGCCAACTTGTCCAAAGTGTGGTAAGAACCATTCGGGCGAGTGTCTTGCAGGAAAGGATGGATGTTTTGGGTGTGGTCAAACTGGTCACAGATTAAGGGATTGCCCTTCTTCTAAACAGGGTGAGGAGATAATAATAGTAAGGCCCAGTCTACAGCTTCAACAGTACCAGCAGGTTGCCCAACTCAGCAGTGTACTACATCTGGTACAAGTGGCGGTCAGCGCCAGAACAGGTTGTATGATCTCTCCAGGCTCGCTAGGATCAAGAAGATTTTGGTGATGTGGTTACTGCTACGTTGCGAGTCTTTCATTTAGATGTATATTCTTTATTAGATCTAGGGTCTATTATTTCCTTTGTAACTCTTTATATATAGCAGTAAACTTCGGTGTTAGTCGAGAAACTCTGTTTGAACTCTTCTCAGTCTCTACTCCAGTTGGTGACCCAGTTACAACTAGAAGGGTATACAGAAATTGTCCTGTCACAGTCTCTTAGAAAGTCACCTCAGCAGATCTTGTAGAGTTAGAAATGGTAGATTTTGATATCATTCTAGGTATTGATTGGTTACATTTTTGTTATGCCTCTGTCGATTGTAAAACTAGGATCGTAGGTTTTTTCAGTATCCAGAGGAACCAACCTTAGAATGGAAGGGTAGTAACTCAGTGCCTATGGGTCGATTTATCTCTTCCCTTAAGGACAGAAAGATGATTTCTAAGGGGTATATCTATCATCTAGTTCGGGTTCAGGATTCAAGATCTGAAACCCCAACTCTTGAGTCAGTTCCAGTAGTAAATGATTTCCCAAAAGTGTTTCAAGAAGATCTTCCCGGAGTTTCTCCCGAAAGGGAAATCAATTTTGGAATTGATCTCCTTCGAGTCACCCTGCCTATTTCTATTCCTCCTTACAGAATGGCTCTAATTGAGCTTAAGGAATTGAAAGAGCAATTGAAAGACATTCTAGATAAGGGATTTATCAGACATGATATTTCCCCATGGGGTGCACAAGTGTTGTTCGTGAAAAAGAAAGATAGGTCTCTCAAGATGTGCATTGATCATAGTTAGTTGAACAAAGTCACAATCAAGAATAAGCACCCTATTCCCAAGATTAATGACCTGTTAGACAAACTTCAAAGTGCTAGTCATTTCTCGAAGATAGACCTCAGATCCGGTTATCATCAGCTCTGAGTCAGAGATAGCGACATCTCAAAAATGGTCCTAATGTGGTTACTGGAAAGCTTTTAAAACAATAAAAAGCAACTCAATGTATTTAAGAATACAATATACTGAGTTTGTATGCAAGGATACAAGATAAACTCTGTGGGAGTTTCTCTAACCGACAACCATCAGTATGAGCTATGTGAAGATACAACGTCTCGCCCACGCTGCCAGAACTATCCTATACTTTGCCAGGGTATAAGGCCTCTCAACTAAGTGGATCCACTAGTCTATGTTAGAAGCATTAAGGAATCATCTAAAAAGTATGACCCTTTCTACCCACGTTGGCTACATGGTTTATGGGTGTTGTGAGTTGTCTGAACTCTCCCCCATATCGGTGCTCAATAGTACTCCCAAAATATAACAGCTCATATGTTTAAATACATAACTCTTTCTGTTGTTTGAGATAATTACTCAAAAATATTTCTCTTAAAAGAGATGGTACTCAAATTGTTCAAAACTCTTTTAGAAATCTCAGTTTCTTCTCATCTTAAGTGTCAAAATATTTTCTCTTGGAAATACTTAGTTCCTATATATTATTTATTTTAAAATGAACTCAACTCTGCTCTTTCTCAAAAACATTTCAAATTCATATTATAATATGATCATTGATGACTCGGGAAGTCATACTGCATAAACATTGATGGTATACTAATTGATGGAAAACTCGATTGTCATACTAATCATGTTTTAGAAAACTCTTTTTCCCAAACTCATCTTTACTTTCTCAAAACTCAGTTTAAGTACTCAAGGGTGGCTTTAAAAAAAATTTAAAACTTATAACTCAAATCATAGGGTTCCTGTGGAATTATGAACATGAACGACTCAACTCAGGGATCTTAATCGAAATAAAGAACCTTAATATTCAGAACTCAGGACTCAATGATACTACTCATTTCTAGACTACTTGACTCATAGGGTTCATGCGGAATTATGAGCATCAACAACTCAATTCAAGGGCTTCATGGGTAACATGTTGTAGTCCCATAAGTAGGAATATAATCTCAAAAGGAGTAGGAACTCAATACTCAAGACTTAGAAATTGAAGACACTACTCCTCTCAAAGATACTCAAATTATGGAGTTCATGTGGAATTTATGGCCATGAACGAATCAAATAGAGTGTCTATATAAAAATATAGAACTCATGTATATGACTCTTGTCGTTCTCATACTTACTTCCTCAAAACTCAGCTCAAATCGACAGTTCATCTCAAAAGATTCACAACTGAACTCAAAGACTTTCTTGAACTCTACTGTTAACTCTTTCTTGAATTTGAATTATAAATTCAAGAGTTATGAATCATGATATGAAGGATCTCAATAAAAATATAGCAACTCAATAATTAGGAATAAAACTCTTAAAAGAGACATGAACTTAAGAACTCAAAATCAACTTATCTCATGAATACTCAAATCTAGGAAAAGTATCCTATATTACTATTTTACTAATTTGAAAGTACATGTAGGGCGTGAGGATGAACTAGTCCAACACTATGATAGCCTTACATACCTGGAAGAACAAGGTTCTTGAAGAATCTTGAAAGAGAACTTAATTAAAATCCTTGAAACCCTAGCTTGAAGGTAAATGATCAAGAAAACCTTTCTTGAGATTCTTGAATTAGTTTCTTGAAATCTCTATGGCCAAGAATTATGATTTTCATTAGTGATTAATAATTGTATGGAGGAACTCGAGTTACAAAGGATGGAATTCTTGGAGAAATCTAACCTTGAAAAAGAATCTTGAAAAAGATTGAAAGAATCTTGAATGGAGTCTTCTACTTTGATTTTTTCTTAGGGTTTTGCCCTAGGGTTTTAGAGAGAAGAGAATGATGGACTAAAAGATGAAAATTTGATTGTTTTGAGTCTTTTATTAGTCAAGAAATTGGTTTAGGGTTTTCTTGGAGGTAAAAAACAAAAACAACACTTTTTAATGTTTTTCCGTCGGCTAAATTTGTAACAGCACTATATAGGTTACTAAAACAATCATAATGGTTTACTCAAAAATTGGATTGACGCAAAAATGGCGGCGTTGGAAAGTAGATTCAAATACCTTTAATTTCATATGTTATGGCTTACCTACCTCTTATATTCTAAGCGATATGGTCATTTGAAGTTGACCCAAGTATAATCTTACATCAAAACTTAATCGATAAGGAAACTTCAAGAACACTTATAAAGAACTCATCAAGAAATTAAATTGCTCAATATTTATGGATAGATTGGAAAAATAAACTCATAATTGGCGTGTGGGTGAATGAACCAAAACTATGGAAGCTTAAATACCTCTTACGGATCAAACCAATGGCAAAAATCCGGAATAAAATTCAAGAACCTCGACGAACGCTTTGATCCTCTCCTATTTTTTCTTCTTTTCTCTTCTTGAACTCTCAACCCTAGGTGTATATTAGGATTATAAAACTGAACGTAATAGGATTAGACCCTTAAAACCTTACTAAAAATGATTTAAATCTGTTTGGGTAAGTAGAAGACCAAAATACCCCTTACTATTTTTGGGTAACTTTCCTAAATTGAACAACCTGACTTCAAAAGGGCTTATTTCACTCATACGAGCTTTAAATTTAGAAAACTCGATGGCATTGGAAAGATAAATACCTTTCATTAGCTATCTTGTACCCTACCTAACACATTTTCTACTGAGAGTTATGGTCGTTTGACGTTGACCCAAAACTCATAACTTAAGCATAATTTGCAAAATTTCAAATTTTGCTATTTCCAATTTAGTTCTTTTTGGAAGTCATGGTGCTTCATCTAGTGACCTGAGCTTAATACTTAAGAAATTTTAAATTCCTTGGTAAAATCCTACTCACAACGAAGGATGGTTCGAGTCTTAGTTCAAAAAATTTCTGGGTGTTATAATATTCCCCTTTTGGGATCATTCGTCCACAAATGACGGCTTGACTGTGTATGGAACACTGTTACTCTTATCATCTTTGTCATACAAACTAGAATTTCCCCGCATTACTATTCGGAACCAACTAAGGGATCTCATTTAGCTATTTCTTATAGTAAAACCTCATTCTCTTGTTCTTCCTCATTTATAACCTTAGACAAAATTATCATACCATCATTATCACAATAGGATCATTAAAGCTTCTCCTTCCAACATTACTTCCCTACTAAAAGGACCTCTGAAAATATCTCTCCCATACTCTTTTGAACTCATTACTATCTTATTCTCAGCACTTGACTTAATTTCTAATTTTATCATCTCCCCCGTAGGTCTAAAGCTGACACTTGAAGGCTATTGACCTATTCCAACATCTGTAACTGGTCTACATCCTGTTTTACTCTAACACTCGAGATAAGCTTATCTCATGACTACCGAACTCTCGATAAGTAGGTACTGAGACTTATTTATAAGGTGTTTCTCTTAACCTCTTCTAATTACATACCCTCTCGATACATATCGTAATGCTCTTTTTACTCTTGTGACTTAGACACACTTCACTGCCCTTATCAAGAGGTTTAGGGTATCTCACTTGTACCACTCATATTTATTGCAGCTAATCACCTCAATTCCTCACCTACTCTATGTCAAGTCTTCTGGTTCAAATCTCATGACAACATCATCACCCTCATGTTTCCATTCTTTGGATCATGACACTCATCTCAAATTCAAGCTTAATGTTCATTACGAAACCCGAATATCAATACGATTTCTCTCCTGCTATGGTATACCTGATTACTTTATGAGTTCTATAACCTTATGAACATCATGACCCTCTCAAAAAATCATAAGCCTAGCTTAGATCTATCATTTTGTGAATACTTTTTCTCTTGTATTCAATAGTTAGACTTGGTCATTACCTACATAATGACACTTCATCGCAAACTCCTTTCTAGCTAATTCACTCTCTACCTCCTATGATGGAATCATTCCAACTCACCACTTCTTAGTCTACCCATAAGGTAAAACTCTTCATTAATATCTTACTAGGTGCATGACTATAGTAACATAGCTTGTCGAAACACCATGTCCCTTACTTAGATTACTAAATCTTTGCATACTATTCTCTTTACTATTACTGCTCATAATCGCGTAGCTCATGCTACCTTTTCAGATGAAAAACCTACCCAAGCTCTAAACATACTTTCTCATAAGGATCTCAGCTGAAACAAGGCTTAGAGAAGAGAGTACAACTCATTTTTAGCTCAAATGCACAATTTGTATGAATATGGGTTCATTCCTCTGAAACTCAACTTAACTCACTCATGGGCTTCTCTCAAGCCCCCCTGGAGTCTCATGACTTCCTCAATATTTTGATAAGAGTAACTCATTGATAAAGAGCTGACTTTACTTTTCAGCCACCTCTAGTATGGGGGTAGTCGAATGGATATGAGAAAACACGAGTTAGAATAAGTCTCTATGGCATAGCTCTATTGCACGATCACAAGTATAAAAAAGGTGAACTTTTCCTAAATGTTTGTAGTCACTTATTTATAGAAGTAGGGCCCTCACAACCAAAAATAAGATCCTACTTGACACGACTTCATAGATACCCTAAGACACTTGAACTCTGTGCTCTGATACCAAGTGTTTCATGACCCGAGTCTACACCCTGAACGTGGCTGGCACTCAAAAACCACTGCTGGTCCCCAAGCGAACCCTCATCGTGGCTAACTACAAGCGGAAGGCTAACTTAAGCATGCAAAAGCTTAAAAACAGAATATAATTCATGTAACTCAAATACAAAACTTTAACTCAAATGATTTACTCTGAATAGAAATAGAATATTCAACTAGCCAACAATAGGCAACTTAAGTCTTTAAAAAATTTAACAAAATAAATGAACAGACTTTTGAAACTCTACTATTTATCTATGAATCCTCTAACTGACAAAGATGGAAGTCAGGACAAGACCCAGGGCGTCCTAACAACTGATATAACTTAAAGTACAAGTGGAACCCTCCGGAAGTAAGGAGACTTACCATAGCTAACTCGAACTGCATGTGGAATCAACGAAGTGCCTGTTGATAACCTTGAATACTTGTATCTACATCATGAAATGATGCAAGCCAAATGGCTCAGTACGTGGAATGTACGAGCATGTAATGGGAATTCTAAAGTGTAGCATAAGCTTGAACTTTATAAAAAAAGAAACATACTTAACTCTTCTCAACTCACTCAACTAACTCAACTCAAGAATAAGATACTCAACTCAAAGATAAAATATTCAACTTAGTGAAATAAGGCTCAACTCAATAATAAGATATTCAACTTAGTGAAATAAGGCTCAACTCAATAATAAAATATTCAACTTAGTGAAATAAGTCTCAACTCAATAATAAGACACTCGACTCTTGGAACTCAAACTCTGGATACTCAACTCAATATAAAGAAATAATAAGAGATGCAATATATGGAAAGCTTTTAAAATAGTAGAAAGCAACTCAATGTATTTATGAATACAATATACTTAGTTTGTATGCAAGGATACAAGATAAACTCTGCTTGTATATAAAAATACAAGGTAAACTCTATGTATATAAAAATACAAAATATCTCTATGGGAGTTTCTCTAACCGACAACCATCACTATGTGATGATACAGTGTCTTGCCTACGCTACCAGAACTGTCATATACTTTGCCAGGATATAAGACCTCTCAACTAAGTGGATCCACTAGCCTATACTAAAAGCATTAAGAAATCATCTAAAAATATGACCCTTTCTACCCACGTTGGCTACATGGTTTATGGGGGCTGTGAGTTGTTTGAACTCTCCCCCATATTGGTGCTCAATACTACTCCCAAAATATAACTAGCTCATATATATTAAAAACATAACCCTTTCTATGGTTTGAGATAATTACTCAAAAAACATTCTCTTAAAAGAAATGATACTCAAACTACTCAAAACTCTTTTGGAAATCTCAGTTTCCTCTCATCTTAAATGTGAAAACATTTACTCTTGGGATACTTAGTTCCCATATATCATTTTAAAGAAAATGAACTCAACTCTGCTCTTTCTCAAAAATATTTCAAAATCATATTATAATATGATCATTGATGACTCGGGAAGTCATACTGCATAAGCATTGATGGTATAGCTAGATACCATGCTGCTCATACATTATTGGCATACTCGATTATCATACTAATCATGTTTTAGAAAACTCTTTTCCTCAAAACTCATCTTTACTTTCTCAAAACTCGGTTTAAGAACTCAAGTGTTGGCTTTAAAAAGCTTTTTTAAAATTTATAACTCAAATCATAGGGTTCATGTGAAATTATGAACATGAACGACTCAAGTCAAGGATCTTAATAGAAATAAAGAACTTCAGTATTCATAACTCAAGACTCAATGATACTACTTATCTATAGATTGCTCGACTCATAGGGTTCATGCTTAATTATGGGCATGAACAACTCAACTCAAGGACTTTATGGGTAACATGTACTAGTCCCATAAGTAGGAATATAATTTACAAAGGATTAGGAACTCAATACTCAAGCCTTAGAACTTGAAGATACTACTCCTTTCAAAGATACTCAATTTATGGAGTTCAGGCAAAATTAATGGGAATGAACGACTCGACTCGAGGGTCCACATGACAATATAGAACTAATGTATAAACCTCTTCTCATTCTCAT
This sequence comes from Solanum stenotomum, assembly GCF_019186545.1. Lineage (NCBI taxonomy): Eukaryota > Viridiplantae > Streptophyta > Magnoliopsida > Solanales > Solanaceae > Solanum > Solanum stenotomum. The sequence continues at coordinate 6,996,793 of NC_064293.1, forward strand.
ACTTACTTCCTCAAAAATCAGCTCAAATAATCGATTGATCTCAAAGGATTCACAATTGAACTCTAAGACTTTCTCGAACGCTACTCTTAACTCTTTCTTGAATTTGAATTATGAATTCAAGAGTTACAATTCATGATATGAAGAATCTCAATAAAAATATAGCAATTTGATAATTAGGAATAGAACTTTTAAAAGAAACATGAACTCAAGAACTCAAAATCAACTTATCTAAAGAATACTCAAATCTAGGAAAAGTATCCTAGATTACTCTTTTACTGATCTGAAAGTAGATGTAGGGTGTGAGGATGAACTATTCCAACACTATGATAGCCTTACATATGTGGAAGAACAAGGTTCTTGAAGAATCTTGAAGAGGAACTTGATTAAAATCCTTGAAACCCTAGCTTAAAGGTAAGCGATCAAGAAAACCTTTCTTGAGATTCTTGAATTAGTTTCTTGTCTTGAATTAGTTTCTTGAAATTTCTATGGCCAAGAATTATGATATTCATTAGTAATTCATAATTATATGGAGGAACTTGAGTTACAAAGAATGGAAATCTTGGAGAACACAAAAAACAACACATTTTAATGTTTTTTCGCCGGCTAAATTCGTAACAGCACTATATAGGTTACTAAAATAGTCATAACTTTTTACTTAGAAATTGGATTGACACGAAATTGCCGAGGTTGGAAAATAGATTCAAATACATTTAACTTCATAGGTTATGGTTCACGTAACTCTTTATATTATAATAGATATGGTTGTTTGAAATTGACCCAAGTAGAATCTTACATCAAAACTTAATCGATAAGGAAACTTCAAGAACACTTATCAAGAACTTATCAAGAAATTAAATTGCTCAATATTTATGGATAGATTTGCAAAAGAAACTCATGATTGGCGTGTGGTTGAACAAAACCAATACTATGGAAGCTTACATACCTTTTAGGGATCAAACCCATGACAAAAATCTGCAACAAAACTCAAGAACCTCAACGAACACTTTGATCCTCTCCTCTTTTCTCCTGTTTTCTCTTCTTTTCTCTTCTTTTCTCTTCTTGAAATCTCAACTTAAACCCTCGGCGTATATTATGATTATAAAACTGAACGTAAAAGGATTAGACCTTTAAAACCTTACTAAAAATGAATAAAATTTGATTGGGTAAAGAAAAGACCAAAATAATCCTCACTATTTTCGGGTAACTTTCCTTAATTGAACACCCTGACTTCAAAAGGGCATATCTCACTCATACTAGCTCAAATTTAAGCAAACTTTGTCTCTTTGGAAAGATAATTCAAATACCTTTCATTAGCTATCTTTTAGCCCACCTAACTCATCTTGTACTGAGAGTTATGGTCGTTTGAAATTGACCCAAAACTCATAACTTAAGCATAACTTCCAAAATTTCAGATTTTGCTATTTCCAATTTAGTTCTTTTTGGTACTCAAGGTGATACATCTAGTGACCTGACCTTAATACTTAAGAAATTTTAAATTCCTTGGTAAAATTCTACTCACAATGAAGGATAGTTCGAGTCTTAGTTCAAAAAAATTATGGGGTGTTACACCATTCCCAGAAAACCCTAACAAATTTCTTTGCTCGTTTTCTCACCCTAGTTCACCTAGATTCGAATGGATTTTTCCCCACCCACTTAGATTTGAATATCGAACCTAAGTATACACTAATCAACTAAAAACAGCCCTCAAATCACTAAATTTCATCTCAAGAATTCCTCAAAACCTCAAAAAAATAAGATTTAGAATGAAACTTCAAGAACACTTATCAAGAACTCCTCAAGAACTTAAATTGCTCAATATTTATTGATAGATTCGCAAAAAAACTTATGATTTTCATGTGGGTGAACGAACCAAACACTATGGAAGCTTACATACCTCAAAGAACTAGGTTCTTGGCGAAATCTTGAATTTCTTGAACGGCCGCTTAAAATTTTGAACTTTTTCTCCTCTTGAATCTTCTCTCTAAAACCCTAAATGTTTTTGGGGATGAATGAAACTGATTCTAACCAGTTTAGACACTTAATTGGGTGTAATTCGGGTTTAGAATAAGTGGAGGTAAGGAAAAGACTAAAATACCCCTCCTATTTTTAGGTAACGTTCCTTAGATAGACAAACTAACTTAAAATAGCATATCTCCCTTATACGATCTCAAAAATTAGAAAACTCAGTGGTGTTGGAAAGAGGACTCAAAGATCTTTCATTTGATATCTTATGGGTCTCCTAACTCATCCTGTGTTAAAAGTTATGATCATTTGAAGTTGACCCAAAACATAAAAGAATTTAGGAATGACTTGAATGAACTCTCTTCTAAAACCGTAAACGTATTTGGATTTATAAAAACTGATCCAAATCAGATTTGTCCCCAAAATATTACTAAAATTTGTTTTAAGCTGATTGAGTAAGGAAAAGACCAAAATACCCCTCATATTTTTGGGTAACTTTCCTTAATTAGACAACCCAACTTCAAATGGACATATATCCCTCATACGAGCTCGAAAAATAGCAAACTCAGTGCCATTGGAAAGAGGATTCCAAGACCTTTAATTTGATATCTTATAGGTCTTATAACTCATCCTGTGCTAAAAGTTATGGTAGTTTGAAGTTGACCCAAAACTTAGAAGAACCTATGAATGACTTGAAGGAATTCTCTTAAGTTCATTTTGGAACTCAAGGTGCTACATCTAGTTACCTTAACACTTAAGAAAAATTAAATTCCTCGGTAAAATCTTACTTTCAATGAAGAATGGTTTGAGTCCAAAATTGTCTGGGGTGTTACAAATTTATGGCCTAGGGCGCTTTTATAGCAAAATAATGTAGTTTGGTGAAAAAAGTCATGAAACCAATTCCACTGAATTTGCTCCATTCCTTAATGTGAATANTAAAAGTTATGGTAGTTTGAAGTTGACCCAAAACTTAGAAGAACCTATGAATGACTTGAAGGAATTCTCTTAAGTTCTTTTTGGAACTCAAGGTGCTACATCTAGTTACCTTAACACTTAAGAAAAATTAAATTCCTCGGTAAAATCTTACTTTCAATGAAGAATGGTTCGAGTCTTAGCTCAAAATTGTCTGGGGTGTTAAAAATTTATGGCCTAGGGCGCTTTTATAGCAAAATAATGTACTTTGGTGAAAAAAGTCATGAAACCAATTCCACTAAATTTGCTCCATTCCTTAATGTGAATATGGCAGCAGTGCATACTATGTCTGAAAGAAGACAAGTGATAGAATAACACATATGAATATGAAAAGAGATACTAAATTATCATAATTTGATATACTTAGATGTTGTGTTTCATTCATAATGGGAACTTTCGATAAATGCTAATATTTTAGATCCATTATTTGAAGTGAATGAGGTGTATGCCCACCATGCTAGGCATGGAAAAGATCGTGACCTTGGTCGTCGATGTGGTATAACCAAGAATGTCTTTGGAAAGACATGTGTTATTTTTTCTGATTTGTATTGGACAAGGATTAGTGAAATTGAGACACATTTTATAGTAAATCAAAAGTCTCATAATTCGAATATTGTCATACTTTGGAATGATCGTTTGAGACATCATGAGTCTATAATGATGAGACGAATTATATAAAATTCTTTGGGATATCCATTTAAGAACCATAAGATTCGTTTAAATGATGAATTTCTTGTATTGCTTGTTATCAAGACAAATTAATTGTGAGACCATCACTAACGAAAATTGAGATTGAGTCTCATGTGTTCTTGAAACATATGCATGACGATATTTGTGAACCTATTCAACCACCTAGTAGGCTGTTTAGATACTTCATGGTATTAATAGATGCTCCATCAAGATGGTCTCATATGTGCCTATTGCCATCTCGCAACTTGGTGTTTGCAAAATTATTGGTACAAATAATATGATTACTCGCACAGTTTTATGATACTTAAGTCCATTTGTGTTGATAACTATGTAGAATTTTCCTCTCAAACATTTAATGATTAACTTCTATCATTTGGGATTGAATAAACTCAATATTGAAGTGAATGTGATAGTGCAAAATAAATCTTATCAATACGGACGTGCACTTAATCGTGATGGGATCACAACTCACCTTCAAAAGAGGTAGAGAAATTGAGAAGAAATAAATCCAAAAATTACTCCCAAAGTAATAAAATTGAAATTTACTCAAATAATAGTAAATTAGAAATTTACTAAAGCAAAAGACACATGACATAGTAAACTTAGAGTTTACTAGTACTAACAATTTTATTAGTTGACATGAATGATTTGGTCATCCCAAAGATGTGCATTTTGAGTAATAGACATGCATTGAAGAACTAGAATATTCTTCAAGAATTCATTTTGTTGTTTATTCTCATGATAAGTTTATTGTATCAACTAATGTTGGGACTAAATTTCTAAATTCTGAAAAGTATAAATAGTGAATATGAGATCATTTACCTATCATGTGATGTGATAAATAGATGCATTCACATGTGTGTTTGTTTTCAACCTGCAGTTTGACATTCACAAAATTGTGTGTGCGAGATAATTGAGTTAAGAATACAATTTTCAAAGTGTGTAATCAAGACAATTCATCTTGATTATATTGATAAATATTAAGTTGATATGTCATTAAATGCCTCAAATAAATGCCAATCATTGTTTATGAGAACAAAGCCTCATGGTCTGAAATGTAATACATTGCATACAAAAGTAATTGTATACATAAGACCAATAATTTATGATCAATTTTTCTCTTAATTGATTTATGGTCAAGGACTAAATAGTTTCCATCTAATAATTTTGATGAGCGGTATATGATTCATGGATATACAATGATGCACAAAGATGGATTCTCCTAGATAGATTGAGATATATGCTAGTTTATCTAACATAAGGGGGAGATAAGAAGTAACCAAGAGTTTCAAATGCTCATATTGAATGTCCCTAAAGGATAGAGTGTACTACATGCGTGAAGCATGATACACCAATCAGTTCTAAATAAAATAATTCTTGAAAAAAGGAGAGGAGCAAATGACAAAATTATCATATAAGAAGGTAATGTGTTCTTGAAAAGCCTACGACATAACACTTTATGAAACCTCATGAGAGGGGTAGCTACTTGAAAATAATGAAGTCATGAGATCTCAATAAGTTATGTTGTATTGCAACCGATATAAAGTGATATTTCATCGATGATATCTTTGATACAATATAATGCATTATTGTAAAATATTATTACGATATGAATTTTTACATCTATTAAAGCATGCTGACGTATAAATAATTATCAAGTGAAAAGTGAAAAGTGAAAAATGGAATAATGTATCTTGGTAAGCATAAAACTTATTTGACTTGTAGCCTAAACATTAGAAGATGTCACACTTTTAATACTTGATATTGTCACTTGACAAAATTGATATGAAAATATCCGATAGATTCAAAATGCATGAAGCATATGCAATTTTTTGAAAAACTTTTTTATCATTCTCACGCGGATTAAATTAATAAAAAATTGTATTGTGATACAAGTTGATAACATAAAGTGGAACTCTTGAAGAGTTATCAAAAGGCAACAAATTATTTGCTTAAAGAAGTTGAAGTGAGGAATAGATGTTGAAATAAAAATTGACATTGTGATATTGATTTAAGGACAAGATTGCCGTGTTGCTAGCCTTTCAGTAGATGACTTAAATTTTGTTTTATTGAAACTTTCTGGTTGTCATTTCATTTTACCATAATTATTTTCGTTAATGATAATCTATGGCAAATAGTTATGCTATATTATTATGCTATAATATAATGTAGTTCTTTTATTCTTTACCTTATTGTTTAAAGTGTATTTTCATGTATCAATACCAATAAAATTTTACCTTTTAAAAGCAAATTTTCAAAACAACAATTAGGTTGTCTTCAGTGAAAGAGTGGTACTTAAAGAAGAATGTGTAGAATCAATTGATGTATCTTATTTGTTAGTAACAGAGATACCAAACATTCAATGTAGATTTTGAAGTTAATCTAAGATTGGTCAAATGATGATTTTTGTTCTTGTTTATCTGAGTTGAAACAACTAACCTGAACTATTGGGCACATGCTCAGCATAGGTGTTTTTATACTAGTAATAGAAATAAGGAAAACTCCTAATATGATTTGATAACTGTGCGATTTCAGCTGCCCTCAGTGATAGCGGCAGACCCAGCCCTATTTGATATCATCAAAATTATTTTTCTCAAGTACTCAAGGTTATGAAATATATCTTGTTAGGATAGAACGATTTACTTCATCAGAATAATTACCTCATATTCCGCTAAACTTCAGACTCACTCAATGTCAATAAATCACAAGATTCTTTTATAAAATACAAGAAGAAGAAGAGTAGAAGATTAAAAAATTATTGTTGAAAAATGAGAGGAAGCCCCTCTATTTATAGTCAACAAAGGGTAGTATGAATAAGTGTTTTGTGTGTCTTATCTAAAAAGTCATGACCTTTCAAAGAAGTCACAACCCTTTGGAAAAGTCACAACTTATTGAAAAATCACAATTCATAGAAAAATCATAACCCTTTGAAAAAAGTCACAACTCATTGAAAAAGGTACAGCCTAAGTTAGGGATATTATAGTAATTTAACATTCAAGTTAGGAGTTCATGCTTTTAAGGTAATATAATATATATATATATATATATTCAAACTCTCTAAACTATTTTTCATTTGGTTCTACTCTTATGTAGCTGCACGGAAGTCCACCTCCACCGGTCCACTTGTACTTACTGCCATGTGATATCACAAGTTTACAAAATTGATTCGATAATGAATTATATTCCTAAAATTTTTAAGTAGTAAGAAAAGTATTTTGTAGTATTTCTAAGGAGTCCACAATTATAAAAACACTTAATAAGATAAATATTTATCAAATACAATTGTAATAATATATTTGAATTGAATGTTTTTAATTTAGCTAAATATTGAATAGTTTTGACTTATTTTTATTGTGTTGGCTTCTTATGCAAGTTTAAATTATAAAATTATCACTCTATTCGATTGTTTTTATAATTTAGCTAAATATTGTGTAGTTTTGACTTTTATTTTTTGAGCCCATTCAACCACTCATCCCTTATCGATGTTATGATTTTTTTTCTTTTAACTGATTTCTTATGTGGGTCGAGTAAATTAAAGATGCATTGAAATTTATTATTTTAACAGCCTCTTTCCGTCATTATAGAAAAGCCAATGGGGAAGGAATTTGGGGCCAGAAAACTTATGAGTAGTAACTTGGAAATTTCTAGCCTAGGCCAGACTTGGATGGAATCTGAGTCAGGTGAGGTCTAGAGAAATATGGCAATGAATGGGGGATCTAATTATGAATTTGGTCACATTAATGGATAGCCAAGACGTTAAGGAGCATGTACGGCTTTACTAAATCAAATTCGGGCGAGTAGAACTCCCATAACTGATCTTGGCGTGAAAGGGTAGTTTTAGAACATCCCGATTTGAAGGTGTGTTGTGAAATAGGAGCTTGGAACTCATATTATGTGCTTCTCTCTCTGTGAAAGCCGTCCAAGTGCGATTAATCCTTCTAGGGAGGGGCTGTTGTGGCGGGATGGGGTCCATCGTGGTGGGCCAGTCGTAAAATAAGTCGGGGAAAAACCCCAATTTCGTTATTTTTTGAAAAGTTTCGTTATTAAGAGCTAAGGGACGACCCAAGGCGATTTTTGACAGTTTTCCACAATTTCTAGCGCTAAAGGTAAGGAAATTACTCCCCTAATCCGTATTTTGATTCCTAGAGCTTAGAATCTTGGGTAATTATCGTTGGGGGAGGGTTTTGGCCTAAAGTTGATGGTGGGAAAAGCCCTAATTGAGTATTAGGATCTTGGGTTTGGCCTTGGATTGATAGTTTGATTATTATCCCGGTAAATTAGGCCTTGTTTATTGATCTTTTCATTAATTACTTGTTTATAGACCAAGAACAAGCTGAAAGACTTCGGAAAGGAAAGGCGCAAGTGTCTTAGAAGTATTCAAGCTTGGTTTCGAGGTATGTGATGGTTTGATTTCCTGTTGTGTGATATATGCCGGTTAATTGCTTCATTGTATGCGTGCATATATATGAATAAGGAATGTAAATAAAAAATGAGATGATTATGTGTGAACAATATATGCCATGAACCTGTTACTTGATTGTATGACTATGAGTATTGTTCATTCTGGGTGTGATTGTGACAGTGGTTGTGCTGACTAGATCGAGTGGCACGTTCTGACACATATATTGGATTGGGTGTCACTTTTCGACACATATATTGGATCGGGTGTCACATTTCGACACATGTATATTGGATCGAATGTCACGTTCCGACACAGTAACAGTTTGGGCATGGGTTCCATGAGAGGACCACTTGTGACTATTGCATTCATGTTTAACTGTTATTTATATTGGGTAATTGTATGTTGCTCCGAAAATGATAACTAAAGTGTGTTCTGTATATTTGTACTTACTATGTGGTAATTGCTTGTATATATTATGCTTACGGGAGTAGCCGCGTGGTCCTACCAGTACACCGTGGTTTCGTGTATTGATACCGCACTTGCTCTTTTCTTGTTAAGTATAGGGCATCTTCAGGCGGCTACTGATAGACCTCAGTTAGAAAATTATTGATCACGACCGGATTCGAGGGTGAGCCAGTTCTTTCATGCTGCCATGGATCCTTCTTTTGTTTAGTTAATTCTTTTCGGCGTCAGACTATATGTTTAGGTTGTTTATGTTTAGTTTTTCCGGTTCCACCCCTTTTTCTTAGACTTGTTAGTTAAATAGAGTTTTGGTACAATGACTTTCAGTTCTAGGGGTTGAATTTCCACGATAGTGTGTTTGTTAGACCTACAGAGTTTATGGGAACTCCGTATTTTATTTAGTCATTTAAACCTGCTTCCAAATCTTTAAATGTTTAGTTTTCATTAATTGCTTAGTTGGACTGTAGTAATGATTCTCCCACCGGAGGGTTAGTATGGATACCAATCACGACGGTCTGGATCGTGACAAAGTTGGTATCAGAACCCTAGGTTTGTTGATCTCATTGTACCAACACAAGTTTAGTAGAGTTTTACAGAATGGTACAGAGACGTCTGTATTTTTCTTCGAGAGGTTGTAGGACTTTAAGAAATCTCTCTGTCTTCTTATCCTTTCGTGTATGACCTGATTCCAATTGGTATCTAATCTCCTTAACTCTTTTGTCCACAGATGGTTAACACATGATACAACTGCGTCAGGACCGTAGCTCCTATCAATGAGCTAGCAGAGGAGTCCGCAACCAAAGGTCGTGGTCGAGGCAAGGCTAGGGGAAGAGGAAGGGCCAGAGGCCGAGGAAAAGTGGCACCCACCAGGGGTGGAGCCCCAGCTGAGAATGTTCCTAGGAAAAAGGCCCCTCATGCACCCTAAGAAGAGGTAGAAGAGAGTGTGGAAAAAGAAGACGATTAGGATGTTGGACCAGCGGAGGATGCATAAGCTGGGAATACCAACATTTCTCCAATAGACCTAGTGTTATTCCAGCAGATCATGATCTTTGTGAAGGGGTTGGTCGACCCCGGAGTACTTTCCACAGTTCAAATAGCTCAACCACCAGCCAACCGCCCCATTGATGCTATTGTTCCCAAGATGGATGGAGCACCAGGATGCCTTCTTCCATCCCTTATTGGGTCCTGTGATGAGTGGTAATGAGCATGAGATATTGAATAAGTATCTGAAACTGAAGCCGCATGTGTTCCATGGTTATGAGAGTGAGGATGCCTATGAGTTCATCTTTGATTGCTATGAGAGGCTTCACAAGTTGGACATTTGTAAACCAACATGGAGTAAAGTTCGTGACCTTCTAGCTTCAAGGTGAAGCTAAGCAGTGGTGGAGGGCCTATGTGGAATGTAGATCGTCAGTCTTGCCCACACTCACTTTGACATAGTTCCATGCTTTGTTCCTGGAAAAATATGTACCTCGGACTTTGAGGGATCGCAAGAAGGATAAATTTATGGCTGTGGAGCAGGGTGGTATCACTGTAGCTTCCTATGAGGCGAAGTTCCATGCCTTGTCTAGATATGCTACCCAGTTGGTAACTTCAGAAAATGAGAGGATTTGTCTATTCGTCTAAGGATTAAATGCCGAGTTACATGTATTGTTTGTTCACATGACCTCTGCAGGTAAAAGTTTTAATGAGGTGACAGACTTCCTGAAGAAAGTGGAAGGAGTAGGACGTGATAGACAGTTCAAGGCTTTGTCTAAGAAGCCCAAGAGCACATGTAACTTTCATGGTTCCTACTCCAGAGGTTCAGGTAGGCTGACACTTGCAGCCCGATCAATTTAGTCAACCATGCCCGCTTCTACAGTTGGTTACTCGGGAACTCCACAACAGAATCTTATTCAGGATGATCAGGGAGCCGCACCTGCGTATGGCAACAGGCCATCTTTGGACCGTAGTTATTACAATTGTGGAGAACCTGGGCATATGAGGAGAAATTGTCCCCATCCGCGCATGTCTGACCCAGTGCAGCAGCAGACTAGAGCAGTGGTACCAGTGGGCAGCGGTAGTAATGGTAGAGGGCGTCAACAAGGTGGGAGAGGAGTAAATCAGGAGGCCGGGGAAATGGTAATGCAGGTAGAGGATCAGTGCAACCAGGCAAGGAAGTCACCCATCAAGATGACATGGCTCAGTGTTAGGCCTTTTTGTGTAAGATCGAGGTTGAGATGTATGATGCAATGATCACAGGTTCTATTCTTGTCTGTGACCGGATGGTTATTGTCTTGTTTGATCTGGGTTCTACTTATTCATATGTTTCAGTTCAGTTTGCCTTGGGATTTGATGCGGTTTGTGATGTATATGATGCCCCCATCCATGTTTCTACCCCAATTGGAGAGTATGTCATAGTCACCCATGTCTATCGTACTTGTCCTATCTTGTTTATGGGTTTTCAAACTTGGGCTGATTTGGTTATTTTGGATATGACTCACTTTAATATAATCTCAAGCATGACTCTTTTGTCCCTCTATTATGTTTTGCTTAATTGAAATACTAATTCTGTGACTCTAGAGATCCCGGGTAAGGTAAAGTTAGAATGGGAAGGGGTGTACAAGACTAAGCCAGCTAAGGTCATATCTTTTGTTTGGGCTAGGAAACTGGTGGGGCTAGGGTGTTTGGCATATTTGGCTCATATACGGGATGTTAAGGCTGAGACTCCCTCTATTGAGTCTTTTACTATAGTGTCTGAATTCAAGGAAGTATTTCCTACCGATTTTCCTGGTATGCCTCCGAAAAGGGATATAAATTTCTGCATTAACTTGGAACCGGGCACTTGCCCATCTCTATTCCTCCTTATCGCATGGCTTCGGCAGAATTAAGAGAGCTTATAGCTCAAATCCAGGAGCTTTTTCATAAAGGTTTCATCCATCCTAGTGTTTTTCTGTGGGGGTGCTCATGTCTTGTTTGTTAAGAAGAAGAATGGTAGTATGAGGATATGCATAGACTACCGACAATTGAATAGTGTCACCATTCGAAATAAGTACTTGTTACCCCAGATAAATGATCTCTTTGACCAGTTGCAGGGTGCGCCAATTTTCCATAAGATGGATGTAAGGACTGGTTACCATCAGTTAAAGATTTGGCCTGAGGATGTACCCAAAACAGCATTCAGAACCTGCTATGGGCACTATGAGTTTTTAATGATGTCGTTGGGTTGACCAATTCGCCTGTAGCCTTCATGAGTTTGATGAATGATATGTTTAAACCATTCTTGGATTCTTTTGTTATCGTCTTTATTGATGACATATTAGTTTATTCGAAGAGTAAGGAAGAGCATGCCGACCATCTCCATATTATTTTCGATGTTCTTGAAAAACAAGAGTTGTATGCCAAATTTTCCAAGTGTCAGTTCTGGTTGACTTCAATTGCCTTTTTGGCGCATGTGATTCAAATGAAGGGGTAATGGTAGATCCCCAAAAGATTGAAGCAGTCAAGAATTGGGTCCAACCTAGATTTGTGACTGAAGTTAGGAGTTTCGTGGGGTTCGCTAGCTACTATCGCTGGTTTGTGAAGAATTTTGTTTCTATTGTCACACATTTAACAAGGCTGACTAAAAAAAGAGGTTCCTTTCAAGTGGACTGATAAATGTGAAGTGAGCTTCCAGAAACCCAAGACTCTTCTAACCACAACTCATATTCTGAAACTGTCGGTGGAAGGTAAAGATTTCATTATTTATTGTGATGCTTCACATTCGGCTTGGGTGCTATGTTAATGTAGGAAAGAAATGTCATAACTTATGAATCGCGTTAGCTAAAGGTGCATGAGAGAAATTACCCAATACATGATTTGGAGTTAGCAGTAGTAGTGTTTGCTCTCAAGATCTAACAGTATTACCTTTATGGTGTCAAGTGTTAGGTGTTTACTGATCATCGTAGTCTACAACATGCATTCACTCAAAGGACCTAATTTTGAGGCAGAAAAGGTGGATGAAGTCATTCAAGGATTATGATGTTACCATCGAGTATCATCCGGGTAAGGCTAATGTGGTGGCAGACGCACTAAGCCAGAAGACGGTAAGTATGGGTAGCTTAGCTTGCTTGGGTGTGTCCAAGCGGCCTTTGGCCAAGAAGATTTAGACCTTGGAGTCTAAGTTCATGTAGTTGGGCATCTATGAGAAAGGTAGGGTGTTAGCTAGCATTGAGAGTTGGCCCACATTCATTGAGGAGATCAAGGCCAAGCAGTTTGAAGATGAGAGTTTGAACGAGCTCAGAAAAAAGACAATGTCTGGTAAGCCACAAGATGTGGCTCTTGATGCGGGAGGTGTGCTCAATTTTAAGGGAAGAATTTTTGTTCCCTGAGAGGATTACTTGATTCAGAAGATATTGACATAATCCCATGGTTCGTGGTATTCCATTCATCCGGGTGTTATCGAGTTGTACCGAGATTTGAAATGGCTTTATTGGTGGCCTAGCATGAAGAAGGACATAGCTGAGATTATGGCTAAGTGCCAAAACTGTCAGTAGGTAAAATATGAGCACCAAAGGCCTGCAGGTTTACTTCAGTGAATGCCGATTCCGGAATGGAAGTGGGAAAGGATAGCGATGGGTTTTGTGGTTGGTCTTTCGAAGACCTTGGGGAAGTTTAACTCCATTTGGGTGGTGGTTGACTAACTAAGTCAGCCCACTTCATTCCAATCAGAGTAGACTATAATGCTCAGAAGTTGGCTAAGGTTTATATGAAAGAGATAGTGAGGTTGCATGGGGTGCCCCTTTCTATCATCTCGGACCGTGGTACGCAGTTCACATCCATGTTTTGGGGAAAATTGTATGAGGAGTTGGGCACTCAACTCACTTTTAGCACAACTTTCCATCCACAAATGTACGGGTAGTCGGAGAGAACTATTAGAGTGTTAGAGGATATGTTGAGGGCATGCGTGATTGACTTTAGAGGGAATTGGGATAAGTTCCTACCCTTGTGTGAGTTCTCTTATAATAACAGTTACCACTCCAGCACTGACATTGTAACACCCCAGGTCCTAAACGGAGCAAAAAATGGAGAAATCAAAAGTTGCAGGTTCCACCAACGTTGCCACCTACGGATCGTACGGTGACCCATAGACCGTAGGTGGGGTCCGTGGTTGGCCACCTCCAGCCCCTCCCCAAAAAGTCCAATAAAAATTGTCTAAGGGTCGACCCACGACCAGACCCACAGACCGTAGGTCAGACCATGGGTCGTGGTCCTGGTCCGTGGATCCAGACCTCAGAAACCCCCTTTCTGAAGAGGGTCAACGATCCATCGGTTGGCCCCGACAACTTTTAAGTCAGGGGTCATTTTGTCTTTCCCAATGCATTGGACCACTAAACTACGTTGGTTTAGTCAGTTTTTGCCTAGTAACTTAATTAGAACTTACCCTAGTAAACTCATTCTCCAAAAATCATCAAGTTGAACAGAAAAAAAAAAAAAGATCCAACCAAGCCCTTTCCAAGAACGCAACGACTTTTCTTAGTTCCATCCCCGAAATCAAAAGATTTCTCAATGAATTTCGTCAACAAGAATGTGGGATTTCACTAGTGGGTTCCATTCACCCATTAGGTCCCTAGAATTCAGTCAGATTCTTGATTCTCTATATCATGCTTAGACCTAGGGTTTCTAAAATTTTAGATTCATGTTGTGATTCAGCTGTTAGATTAATCCAAATCATATTATCATGTTTTCGTAGAATTGTTGCTTAGTTCTTACATAAAACTCAAAACCCTAGTTGTGTAGATTCGTTTAGTTCACCAATTACACTTGCTAGGTCAGTTTATTCAGATATACATGCCTCAGTTAAAAATGTTTCATTGTCAGTATAATAATGTTGCATTTTCAGTTAGCATGTCAGTATTTTAAGCTATGCAGTATTACAGAAATTCAGTCATAATGTGTTATTTACATAATCAGTTGGGAGTAGGCTTAATACCGAGTGTACTAAGGGTCAGTCACCCTCATAGTCTCAGAACTACGTGCCCCGCCCCCGTAGGATAAGTCCCATCTGTGGGCAACATATTTAGTGATTACGCCACTCGTGCCTTTATACCCTTGGCAAGGTATATTGGGTCCACCCGATGGGGCGATACATCGGACTCCACAGATAGCTCTCGTGGTTTTATGTCAGTTAACAGTAGGTCCCACAGTCAGATTCTAGTGCATTGGCCATGTTATCATTATAGTTCAGTATTCAGTCTTAGCATGTCATGTACTTGGTCATTGCATTTAGTTAGCTCAGTATTTAGTATATTTCAGTATTTACCTCATGTTCAGATGATATCATTGCTCTTATTGCTTTGTTCAGTTATGTTTATGTTGTTCAGTTTATTCTATCATGCATGCTAAGTAACTATCAAGTGTTGACGCATACTCTGCGCTACATATTCTCGTGATGTAGGTTCAGGTCCTCAGCATTCAAATCACACATAGATCGCTTCTCGATCTCCAGTTCAGCAGCATCAGTGGTGAGTTCTCATTCTTCGAAGATGATTGACATGTCTTTTATTCAGTCGTTTTATTTTAGTTTCAATTTTTGCTAGGGTTAGTTGGGGCATGTCCTAACATCTCTAATCAGTAGAGGCTTTTATTCAGAAATAGTTTAGATTAAGTTTTAGTTTTAGTTTGATCTTTCAGTTGTCATTAAACTCAGTTTTATATATTCAAACTTAGAATGGATATTCCCCATCATTTTATTTTATGATATGTCCTAAGCTTCTGTGCAAAATTATATTATTTCAGTTATCTTAGCATGCTTATGATATGCCAGCAAGGTTAGCTTGGGGTCACTCATGATCCAAGGTCCCGTGTTAACGTCCAAGGGGTAGCCTCAAGGGGGTGAAAAAAACTTGGTATCAGAGCACTAGGTTTAGGAGTCCTAGGATGTCTGAAAAGCCGCATTAAGTATAGTCCCTTTCATGAGTGTGAAGTGCACCACACTTATCAGAGGGAGGCTACGAAGTGTTTTAGGAAAAACTTCACTTTCTATTTATTCTTATTGTGTGTGGGTATGATCTCCTATGTAACTCGACATTATGCGTTTTTAGATCACGCCTCCTCGTAGAGCTTACCCAAGGAATGCTAATGCCCGCAATGCTAACGTAACTCCTCCAGTCCCAAATTATAAGGTCTCAAATAGAGAATTTCAAAACGTCATTCAACTATTTGCCCAGAGTGTAGCTAACTAGAACAATCAGCAAGTTCCACTTCCTACAAATGGTAATGATGGATCAACTGCAGCTACGGTCCGTGATTTTGTTAGGATGAACCCACCTGTGTTTCTAGGTTCAGAGGATCCCCAAAATTTTATTGGTGAGCTCAAGAAGATCTTTGGAGTGATGCAAGTAACTGGAAAGGCTAGGGTAGAATTGGCATCCTACCAGCTTAAGGATGTGGCTCACATATGGTTCATGTAGTGGAAAGAAAACATGGATGAGAATGACACTGATGTGACATGGGAGTGTTTTACGTGAGCATTTCTTGACAGGTACGTCCCAAAAGGGTTGAGGGAGGCTAAGGCTCAAGAATTCATGAATTTGAGACAAGGTTCTATGTCGGTCCAAGATTATGGGCACAAGTTCACCCAACTCCCTAGGTACGCTCCACATATGGTTGCCGATCCCAGGGCGCAGATGAGTAAGTTTCTATTTGGGGTATCTGACTTGGTGAGAACAGAGTGCAGAAATGCGATATTGTTAGAGAATATGACTATCTCTAGGCTCATAACTCATACTCAACAGGGTGAGGGAGATAAGCTTAGAGAACATGCTAAGGAAAACAAGAAGGCTAGGACAGGAAACTTTGAGTACTCTCAGCAAAAATTGGGTGGTCGAGTAGAAATCTTCAGCCCCAGCACCTTTATTTGCTAGAGTTCCATCCTCCGGGTCTCGATAGGATCAGAAAGGTAGGGCATTAGGCTCTAAGTCACAGGGAAGTGTTTCCGTTACTAGAGCCTACCCAACTTGTCCAAAGTGTGGTAAGAACTATATGGGCGAGTGTGTTGCAGGAAAGGATGGATGTGTTGGCTGTGGTCAGACTAGTCACAAATTGAGGGATTTCCTTTCTTCTAAACAAGGCCATGAGGTAATAATAGTATGGCCCAGTCTACAGCTTCAGCAGCACCAGCAGGTCACCTGACTCAGCAGGGTACTACATCTGGTACAGGTAGCGGTCAGCGCCAAAACAGGTTGTATGCTCTCCAGGCTCGCCAGGATCAGGAAGATTCTCCTGATGTGGTTATTGGTACGTTACGAGTGTTTCATTTAGATGTATATGCTTTGTTAGATCCAGGGGCTACTCTTTCCTTTGTAACTCTTTATATATATCAGTAAACTTTGGTGTCAGTCGAGAAACTCTCTCTGAACCCTTCTCGGTCTCTACAACTAGAAGGGTATACATAAATTACCCTGTCATAGTCTCTTAGAAAGTCACCTCAACAGATCTTGTGAGATAGAAATGGTAGACTTCGATATCATTCTAGGCATAGATTGGTTACATTCCTGTGATGCCTCAGTTTATTGTAGAACTAGGATCGTGGGTTTTCAGTTTCCATTGGAACCAATCTTAGAATGGAAGAATAGTAGCTCAGTGCCTATGGGTCGATTTATCTCTTACCTTAAAGCTAGAAAATGATTTCTAAAGGGCATCTCTATCATCTAGTTCGAGTTAAGGATTCAAGCTCCAAAACCCCAACTCTTGATTCAGTTCCAGTAGTAAATGAGTTCCCAAAAGTGTTTCCAGAAGATCTTCCCGGAGTTCCTCCCGAAAGGGAAATCACTTTTGGAATTGATCTCCTTCCAGCTACCCATCCTATTTCTACTCCTCCTTACAGAATGGCATTAGTTGAGCTTAAGGAATTGAAAGAGCAGTTAAAAGACCTTCTAGATAAGGGCTTCATTAGACTTGGTATTTTCCCATAGGGTGCACCAGTGTTGCTTGTGAAAAAGAAAGATGGGTCTCTCAAGATGTGCATCAATCATAGGGAGTTAAACAAAGTAAAAATCAAGAATAAGTACCCTATTCCTAGGATTGATGACATGTTCGACAAACATCAGGGTGCTAGTCATTTCTCAAAGATAGACCTCAGATCCGATTATCATCAGTTCAGAGTCAGAGATAGCGACATCCCAAAAATAGCCTTCCGAACTCAGTATGGTCATATGAATTTGTAGTTATGTCATTTGGACAAAACAATACTCCTACAACTTTCATGGATTTGATGAATATGGTGTTCAAGCAGTATTTGGACTTGTTTGTTATCGTCTTTGTTGATTATATCCTTGTTTACTCTAGGAATGTAGAAAAGAATGCGACTCACTTGACGATTGTCCTACAAACTCTCAAAGATCGCCAGTTATTTGCTAAGTTTAGCAAATGTGAGTTTTGGTTGCAATTCGTTGCTTTCCTTGGGCATATAGTATCTAGTGAAGGGATCCGAGTGGATTCTCAGAAAATAGAAGTAGTGAAACAATGGCCCAGGCCTAACTTTCCTACAATTATTAGAAGTTTCTTGGGTTTGGCTGGCAATTATAGAATGTTTGTGGAAGGATTTTCATCCATAGCCTCCAAATTGACTAAGTTGATTCAGAAAAAGGGTAAGTTTCAGTGGTCAGACGAGTGTGAGAAGAGCTTCTCAGAACTGAAAACTAGGTTGAATACAACTCCTATTTTGACTATACCAGAGGGTTCAGACGATTATATGATCTATTGTGATCCATCCAGAATCCGCATGTGTTGTGTGTTGATGCAACGAGGTAAGGTTATAGAATATGTTTTTAGATAGCTTAAGGTGTATGAGAAGAACCATCCGACTCATGACCTCGAGCTTGCAGCCATAGTATTTTCCCTAAAGATTTGGAGACATTACTTGTATGGTGTTCATGTAGATGTGTTCACATACCATAAGAGCCTTCAATATATGTTCACCCAGAAAGAGTTGAATCTTCGCCAGCGGAGATGGCTTGAGTTCCTCAAGGACTATGATATGAATGTGCTTTACCATCCTGGTAAGGCCAATGTAGTAGAAGATGCTCTTAGAAGACTATCTATGGGTAGTATAGCACATTTTGAGGAAGAAAGAAAAGAACTATCGAAAGATGTTCATAGGCTTGCTCGCTTGGGAGTTCGCCTTATAAGCATATCAGATGGTGGTGTAACAGTTTAGAATGGGTCAGAATCTTCATTTGTAGCGGAGGTTAAGGAAAGACAAGATAGTGATCCTATATTACTTCAACTGAAAGGTGCAGTTCATCAACATAAATTTTAGGTTTTCTCCTAAGGGGGAGATGGTGTGATTCGCTATCACGGTGGATTATGTATTCCTAAGATAGGTGAGTTGAGACAACAGATTCTCATAGAAGCCCACAAATCCAAGTATTTTATTCATCCAGGTGCCACTAAGATGTATTCTGATCTGCGAAAAGTCATTTGGTGGAATGGCATGAAAAGAGATATAGCAGATTTTGTGGCTAAGTGCCCTAATTGTCAACAAGTGAAGGTAGAACATCAAAAACCAGGAGGTATGACTCAAAAGATTGACATTCCTACATGGAAATGGGAAGTGATCAACATGGACTTCATTACAGGTTTACCTTGTACTCGCAGACAACATGACTCCATTTGGGTGATAGTTGACAGAGTTACTAAGTCTGCACACTTTTTGGATGTCAAGACGACAGATACAGCGGAGGACTACGCCAACCTTTACATTAATGAGATAGTCAGGTTGCATGGGGTTCATTTGTCAATCATCTCAGATAGAGGTCCTCAGTTTACCTCTCATTTATAGAAGTCATTTTAGAAATGCCTTGGTACTCAAGTTAATCTGAGCACAACATTTCATCCACAGAAGGATGGTTAGGCAAAGCGTACCATTTAGACCTTAGAGGACATGTTAAGAGCTTGCATGATCGACTTCAAGGGTAGTTGGGATTATCGCCTTCCTCTTATAGAGTTCACCTATAATAATAGTTACCATTCCAGCATTCAGATAGCCACTCATGAGGCATTGTATGGGCGTAGATGTAGATCTCCAGTTGGTTGGTTTGAAGTAGGTGAAGTAGCCATTATAGGGCAAGATTCGGTTCATGATGCTATGGAAAGGTTCAACTCATCAGAGATAGACTTAAGACAGCCCAGAGTTGCCCGAAATCTTATGTAGATGTAAAGAGAAGGGACTTGGAGTTCCAAATTAATGATTGGGTTTTCCTGAAAGTGTCACCTATGAAGGGGGTAATGAGATTTAGCAAGAAAGGGAAGCTAAGTCCTNTAGACTTAAGCCAGCCCAGAGTTGCCCGAAATCTTATGTAGATGTAAAGAGAAGGGACTTGGAGTTCCAAATTAATGATTGGGTTTTCCTGAAAGTGTCACCTATAAAGGGGGTAATGAGATTTAGCAAGAAAGGGAAGCTTAGTCCTGGATATGTAGGCCCTCACAAGATCTTGAAAAGAGTTGGTAAAGTGACTTATGAGTTAGAGTTGCCATCAGAACTAGCAGTAGTGCATCCGGTCTTTTACATTTCGTTGTTGAAGAAGTGTGTCGGTAATCCAGCATCTATAGTACCATTGGAAGGTGTGGTTGTGAAGGATAGTCTCACTTATGAGGATGTGCCAGTTGAGATTCTCAATCATCAGGTTCAAAAGGTTGAGAAACAAAGAAGTTGCTTCGGTTAAACTCGTGTGGAGGAGTCAGTCCGTAGAGTGAGCTACTTAGGAAGCAGAAGCAGCCATGAAGGCCAAGTATCCTCATCTCTTTCCTTCCAGTTCCAATTCCATTCTAGCTTGAGGTAATAGTTCCTCTCCAGTTTTTTTTCCAGTCAAATATATGTATATTTAGTCTTAGTATCATGTTCCTTCAGTCATACTTGCATTTTTTTAGTGTATTTACATGTCCTTGGAACTTAGTTAAGTCAGATGTCAATTTCCAATACTTAGTGGTAGGATTTGCACCTCTATCCCTACATATTCATCTAGTTAAGTATTCATTCGAGGAGGAATGTTCCCAAAGGGGAGAATATGTAACACCCCGTGTCCTAGACAGACTAGAAAATGCAGAAATCAGAAGCTGCAGGTGCCACCTACAGATCCTAGGGTGACCTACACACCGTAGGTGGGGTCCGTGGTTGGCCACCTGCATTCCCTCCCCACAAAGTCCAGGAAAAATTATCTAAGGGTCGACCCACTGCTGGACCCACGAACCGTAGGTTAGACCAGAATCCATGGTCCTGATCCGTGGATCGAGACCCTATAAACCCCTTCTCTGATGCCAGTTGACGGTTGATAGGACGGACCGTTGGTCAGTCCGTTGGTTGGCCCCGACATCTTTTAAGTCAGGGGTCGTTTGAACTTTTCCCTATGCGTTGGACCCCTAAACTACGTCTTTTTAGTCAGTTTTAGCCTAGTAACTTAATTAGAAGTTACCCTAGTCAACTCATTCTCCAAAAATTCATCAAGTTGAACAAAAAAAAGAGGAAAGAGTCAACCAACCCTCTCCAAGAACGCAACGAATTTTCTTCCTTTCCAGCCCCGAAATCAAAATATTTCTCCGTGAATTTCATCACTAGGTATGTGGGATTTCACTACTGGTTCCTTTCAACCATTAGGTCGCTAGAATTCAGTTAGATTTTTGATTCTCTATATCATGCTTAGACCTAAGGTTTCTAGAATTTTAGATTTATGTTGCGATTCAGCTGTTAGACTAATCCAAATCATATTATCATATTTTCGTAGAATTGTTGCTAATTTCTTGCATGAAACATAGAACCCTAGTTGTGTAGGTTCATTTAGTTCATGAATTACACTTGTTAGGTCAGTTTATTCAGGTATACATGCCTCAGTTAAGAATGTTTCATTATCAGTATAATAATGTTGCATTTTCAGTTAGCATGTCATTATTTTGAGCTATTTAGTATTACAATAATTCAGTCATAATGTGTTATTTACATAATTAGTTAAGAGTAGGCTTAATACCGAGTGGACTAAGGGTCAGTCACCCTCATAGTCCCAGAACTACGGGCCCTCTAGGAAGAGTCTCCTCTGTGGGCAACATATTTAGTGATCACACCATTCATGCCTTCATACCCTTGGCAATGTATATTGGGTCCTCTCGATGGGGCGATACATCGGACTCTACGGATAGCTCTCGTGGTTTTATGTTGGTTACCAGTAGCTCCCACAGTCAAATTCTAGTGCATTGAACAGGTTATCGATATAGTTCAGTATTCAGTTTCAACATGTTATGGACTTGGTCAATGCATTTAGTTAGCTCAGTATTCAATATATTTCAGTATTTACCTCATGTTCAGATTATATCATTGCTCTTATTGCTTTGTTTAGTTATGTTTATATTGTTCTGTTTGTTCTATCATGCATGCTCAGTACCTTTCAAGTACTTACTTATACTCTGTGCTACATCTTCTCGTGATGTAGGTTCAGGTCCTCAGCATTCAGATCACGCATAGATCGGTTCCCGATCTCCAGTTCAGCAGCATGAGTGATGAGTTCTCATTCTTTGAGGACGATTGACATGTCTTTTACTCATTCATTTTGTTTTAGTTTCAGTTTTTGCTAGAGTTAGTTGGGGCATGTCCGAGCATCTCTAATCAGTAGAGGCTTTTATTCAGACATAGTTTAGATTAAGTTTTAGTTTGAGTTTGATCGTTTAGTTGTCATTAAACTCAGTTTTATATATTCAAACTTAGAATGGGTATTCCCTATCATTTCATTTTATGATATGTTTTAAGCTTTTGAATAGAATTATCTTATTTCAGTTATATTAGCATGCTTATGATATGCCATCAGGGTTAGCTTGGGGTCACTTGTGATCCTAGGTCCCGTGTTAACGTCCATGGGGTAGCCTCGGGGTATGACAGACATGACATTGTTTAAGGCACTTTATGGGAGGAGATATAGATCACATATATGATGGTTTGTGGCTGGAGATGTCAAACCTTTCGGGGTTGATTTGGTGAAAACTTCTCAGGATAAGGTGAGAAGTAAACAAGCTATTCTTCTAGCAGCCCAGAGTCGACAGAAAAACTATGCAGGCTGCAAGGTAAGGGACATGACATTTCAGGCCGGTGAGCAAGTTTTTCTAAAGGTGTCACCTATGAAAGAGGTGATGAGATTCGGCAAGAAGGGCAAGCCTAGTCCTCGATACATCGCGTCGTTTAAGATTATTGACTATGTAGGGTCAGTAAGTTGTAGTTGGCTTTACTACCTTGCATATCAAGAGTTCATCCAGTGTTCCATGTGTCCATATTGAAGAAGTATCATGGGGATGAAGACTACATCATAAAGTGGGACTCAGTTTTATTAGACAAAGGCCTTCAGTATGAGGAGGAACCGGTTGCAATTCTTGATCGCGATGTCCGGAAGCTGAGGAATAGGGAGATAAAGTCGGTGAAAGTTCAATGGAAGCATCGTCCGATTGAGGAAGGTACTTGGGAAACTGAGAAGGATATGTGATACAAGTATCTTAGTTACTAGGCAATTCAGGTACTACTCTACTCTTACCTTAGCCCATTTATCCTAATTTGTCACTCGAGGAAGGGTGATGGTTAAATTAGTATCTATTGTAACGACATGTTCCCGTCGTTATGGAAAATCCAATAGGGAAGAAATTTGGGGACAGAAAACTTCTGAGTAGTAACTTGGAAATTTCTAGCCTAGGGCAGACTTGGACGAAATCTGAGTCAGGTGAGGTCTAGCAAAATCTGGTAATGAATGGGGGACCTAATTATGAATTTTATCATATGAGTGGATAGTCAAGACCATAAGGATCCTATACGGCTTTACAGAATTGAATTCGGGTGAGTAGAACTCCCAAAACTGATCTTGGTGTGAAATGGTAGTTTTAGAACGTCCCGATTTGAAGGTGTGTTGTGAAATGGGAGCTTGAAACTCAAATTCCTAGCTTTTGTCTCCATGCAAGCTGCCAGGGAGGGATTAATCCCTCCATGGAGGGGCCGCTGTGGAGGGATGAGCTCTGCCGTGGTGGGCGAGTCGCGAAATAAGTCAGGGAAAAACTCCAATTTTGTTATTTTCTGCAAAACATCGTTCTTAAGAGCTAAGGGACGACCCATGGCGATTATTGACATTTTTCCATGATTTATAGCGCTAAAGGTAAGGAAATTACTACCCTAGTCCGTATTTGAATTCTTAGAACTTAGAATCTTGAGTAATTATCCTTAGGGGACGGTTTTGGCCTGAAGTTGATGGTGGTAAAAGCCCTAGTTGAGTATTAGGATCTTGGGTTTGGCCTTGGATTGATAGTTTGATTATTTTCGGGGTAAATTAGGCCTTGTTTATTTATCCTTGCCTTAATTACTTGTTTATAGACCAAGAACAAGCTGAAAGACTTCGGAAAAGGGAGGCTCAAGTGTCTTAGGAGTATTCAGGCTTGGTTTCGAGGTAGGTGATGGTTTGATTTGTTGTTGTGTGATAAATGCCAGCTAATTGCTTCATTGTATGTGTGCATGTGTGTGAATAAGGAAATGTAAATCAAATCTAATGAGATGATTATGTGTGAATAATGCATGTCATGAATCTGTTACTTGATTGTATAACTATGAGTATTGTTGGGATCATTGATCTTGTTAGTGTGGGTGCCAATCACGACAGTCTGGGTCGTGACAGTAATAGTTGTGATCATTGTTCTGGTTGGTCTCATTTGATTGCTTTGACTTAAAGCTTACTAACATTCTTGGCTAGCAATTATTTCAAGAATTGTACAGACGTTGAAGTCTAGGAAAGAATACATCATTGCTTTCACCGCAACTTCTTGCACTTTGTCATATAAGTACACTCCATTTTTGTCTTTGTTAGTTTTACCATCCCACCATTTAACAGTGGTCATGATCTTAAATTGAATTGTAACAAAAGTGATGCAACTAATGAGTCCATATCATCCATGGACACAAGAAGATCATTTATGTGTAGTAATCTTAAGAAAATCATTAAAGTTTTTATAATTGGATTATATATTATAATAATGTGATTTTGCAGTTTAATAAATATAAGAATGGTTGGAGTGAATATT
This sequence comes from Solanum stenotomum, assembly GCF_019186545.1. Classification (NCBI taxonomy): domain Eukaryota; kingdom Viridiplantae; phylum Streptophyta; class Magnoliopsida; order Solanales; family Solanaceae; genus Solanum; species Solanum stenotomum. The sequence continues at coordinate 7,021,331 of NC_064293.1, forward strand.
GTGTTTGAATTTAGTTTGTAAGACTAAATATAATGCTTTGGGATGATACACTTGTGTTATTAAAATATGTTGAAATTTTATTGTTAATACGTTTTCCTAATTTGATTATGATGTATATATGTTAATTATAATAGTTTCTAAATGCCACAAATTGATTGTGGTTATACTTATTGTGGGAGTTCTACAAACTGTCGTCACAATAAGTTGTGGGTGTTACTATTCACTACAAACTAATAACCTTCTTAGTGCATTGTAAAAATTAATCTTTTTCATTTTATTTTATTGTAATACAACTTAGAAATATGCATATGACTTTTATTAGCTGCAATTGTTCCAATGGATCTTGATATACACCTTTTCATTGAGTCCTATTGTTGGACGTGTAAATGACAGAATATTTGAAAACTTGTTGAGACACTTGATAGTTTTGAAACCTTTATTTGTATTTTTTTTTAAATTCAAATTATCTTAATGGTGTTTCAACATTTGTTTTTTTTTTTGTTATGAGATATAGACTATATCGCTTGTCTGCAATATGGTTAGTATTTTAGAAAAAAAAAGCATGCTTGTGTGGTGCGTAGTATATAATCTTTCTCTAAAATACTTTTTGTTGGTTAAAATGTTGTTTAAAATTAATGATCTTATAATTTATAACTGTGAATCCTTTCTCGTAGTCCATAATTACACTATTCCACTTGGAAATTTAGGTCGTAGCCATTTGAACATATATTTTTTTGTGACGAAATTTTGTTGTAACTAAATTGTAGGTTAAATAGACACAATAATACGATTGTCACTAATTGTTTGAACTATTAGTGACAAAAATTAAGGTCACAATTGAATATAAAATTTGGTGGCTTGTGTCAATATATTTTTTCCGACAAAGTTTTTCATATCCAAAATCTAACTAATTTTAGGGGAAAAAATGATTTGTCACTAATGTATCAATACATATTTTTGCAACAAAAAATTTTTGTATCCAAAATTTATCTAATTTTAGGACAAAAAATGATTTGTCACTAATATATCAATGTACTTTTCGCGACAAAAAAAACAAATTGTATACAAAATTTAACTAATTTTAGGACAAAGGTTTGTCACTAATGTGTCAATGCATTTTTTTGTGACAAAAATTTTTCATATCCAAAATGTAACTAAATTAGGGACAAAAAATGATTTGTCAGTAATTGGGAATATCATCAATGACAAAATAATGTGTCACTGGTGACTCCAACTTCGTGGATAATAGTACTCAACAAATTGTATCAATTCACTTATTGGTGGGAAACTCAATTGGACAAAATTTTACTACTAATTTTTGTGTTTCGTCAGTAATAATTTAAGCCTCATGTATTTAAGCACAAAATTTAATTTTTGTCACTAAAAGTGAACAATTAGTGACAAATTTCACAGCGTAGCTAATAATTTTGTCGCTATATATCATATTTGTTGTAATGTTTGTTACTACAGACGTTTGGGTTAAGCATTATTTTTAAGGAAGCTTTTCGTGGTGGATCTTTCGTACGATATTAATTTGTTTAGGTTGTAAAGTTCAAAGGAATGGATTGATACTTAAATGACAAGCTTATGGGTAAAGAAAGTCCCAGTAAGTATACTTGGGTGAAGACAATTAAAGATTTTAGTAAGAGAATGTGTATAAAAATTGGGTTAGTCCTTTGAATGTGATTGGTATAGCTGGGTTGAGGTGTCATGTTAGATGAGAAGGTGGACTTTGTTGTGATGGCAAGGTCTAACTGAACATGATGATACTAAGAGTTTGTGATGGATCGTTATAAAGATACAACTATATGATAAGGATTGTTGGTTAAACAATTTTTTGTATTATAATGACGTCTTGTGAGTATCTAAGGTTGTGGTTTGCTACTATTTGGTGAGTAGTGTGGTTGCTTGGAAAATTGTAGGAGGTGTTGAGACTCCGCTCGAATAAAATTGAAATGAACTAGACTCACAAATGAAAATAATTAGTGGGATGTAGTTTAGCCTTCGGAAAGAGGCAAGAACAAAGATATTTACTCTGAGTGCAAGGGTCAAAGATGTATCTTTAGAGAGAGTGGAGAATTGAGTTTAAAGACACATGGTTACATCAGCTTTGCTTCAGTTATGGTGATAGTATTATGTGTCATTCATATTAGTAAAAATTTGTTGGATAAGATTTTAGAAAGAAGACTACAGACGTTTGACTCAAGTGTGGTGATAAGTTATTTTATGATTTTGGGTTTGGTAACTGGTATGGTTAATTTTTTTAGGAAAGGATATGGTAAGATCAATGGAGAGGTGATCAAAGATAAGCTAAGATATGTGAATTCATAAATATCTTCAATGTATAAGCTAATGTTGATAGATAATGGGATTGTGTTACACGGTTGGGATCAAAATTCAAGTTTTTCTGTAAAACCCCAAAATTTTCTAAGTTAAGACTCAAACCATTCTTCATTTACTTGTAGGGCCATATCACATGATTCATAAATTTTCCATATGTGTAAAAGTAAATTCTTTAGTGTTGAAATAATTTTGGATATCAATTAAGGTCACTAAAAACTCCTAGCACAAAGTTGAAAGCTTCCGTACCTATTAAGTTTTGATTTAAGATTCTCCTTGGATCAACTTCAAACAACCATATCTCTAATATAAAAGTTACATGGACTATCAACTTAAAGGTATTTGAATCTACTTTCCAACGCCACCAATTTCGCATCAATCAAATTTTTGAGTAAAAAGTTATGACCATTTTAGTAATCGGTGTAGTGCAGTTCCGTTTTTGCCGCGGGAGAATTCTAAATACGATAATTTTCTTCTCCTTATACCACTAGAAAAACCTTAAAAACGGATTTCTTAACTCCTATAAAGCTCTAAACAAACTTATTTCCATCTTTTAAGCCATCATTCTCTTCTCTCTCAAACCCTAAGGCAAAACCCTAAGGAAATTCAAAGTAGAAAACTCCATTCAAGATTATTTCAATCTATTTCAAGATTCTTCTTCAAGGTAAGTCTTTCTCCAAGAATTTCATTCTTTCCAACTCAAATTCCCCCATACAATTATGAACACTAATGAAAATCATAATTCTTGGCCATAAAGATTTCAAGAAACTAATTCAGGAATCTCAAGAAAGGTTTTCTTGATTGTTTACCTCCAAGCTGGGGTTTCAAGGCTTCTCATCAAGTTATTCTTCAAGATTCATCAAGATTCTTCAAGAACCTTGTTCTTCCACATATGTAAGGCTATCATAGTTTTAAACTAGTTCGTTCTCACTATAACACCCCAGAATTTTTTTGAACTAAGACTTGAACCATCCTTCGTTGTGAGTAGGATTTTACGGAGGAATTTAAAATTTTCTTAAGTATTAAGAGCACTAGATATAGCACCTTGAGTTGCAAAAATAACTAAAGAGAGTTCATTCAAGTCATTCCTAAGTTCTTCTAAGTTTTGGGTCAACTTCAAACAACCAGAGTTTGATAATTCTCGTATGAGGGAGATATGCCCGTTTGAAGTCAGGCAGTCCAATAAAGGAAATTTACCTGAAATTAGGAAGGGTATTTTGGTCTTTTCCTTTACCAATCAGCTTAAAATGAGTTTTAGTAATATTTTTTGGACAAATCTGATTTGAGTTAGTTCTCATAAATCCATATATGCTACGGTTTTAGAAGAGAGTTCATTCAAGTCATTTCTAAGTTCTTTTAAGTTTTGGGTCAACTTCAAACGACCATAAATTTCAGCACAGGTTAAGTTAGGAGACCCATAAGATATCAAATGAAAGGTCTTAGAATCCTCTTTCCAACTCCACCGAGTTTGCTAATTTTTGATCTCGTATGAGGGAGATATGCCTATTTGAAGTCGGGCTGTCCAATTAAGGGAAGTTACTCGAACATATGAGGGGTATTTTGGTCTTTTCCTTACCCAATCGGCTTTAAGCATTTTTGGTATAGTTTTAGGAGTCTAAACAGATTGGAATCAGTTTACGCTTAAGGTTTTTAGAGGAGTTCAAGAAGAGAAAAAAAGATAAAAGAGGAGAAAAGAGGGAAGGTTCAAGGCGTTCAACAAAATTCTTGCGATTCTTCGAGGGATTTTACCAAAGATTTTATCCGAAGAGGTATGTAAGCTTCCATAGTATTGGGTTTGTTCACCCACATGTAAATCATGAGTTTCTTTTACGAATTTCATCCATGAGATTTAAGTATATTTATAATATTATTGAGTTCTTGAAGTTTTGTGCTTCGTTTTTTATAATGACGTTCTTCTTGTGTTCTTGAGGATAGAGTTGCGAATAAGTGTTGTTCTTGGTGGGTTTTTGGTGTAGAATTTGTTGTAATTAGGTTGGGTTTGTGTCATGTCCTGAGCCTACACCCTGGACGTAGCTAGCACTAGAAGACCATTGCTGGCCTCAAGCGAACCCTTGGCCTGGCTTACTAACTCAGCGGAAAACTCTAAGCATTATTACAATGATCAAATGAACTTACTCAAATAGCTTGGTAAAATAACTTAGAATGTTTTAAAGGTCAACATTCAACTTGGCCATAATGGTAATTCAAGTCTTAACATATGAAATGAAATGTAAAGACAACTGAACTACTAACTGTCTATGAAGCCTCCAAAACAAAGAGGGATGTTGGGACAAGACCCCCAATCATCCTAACAATGAAATATTGAAAGAGAAATACAAGGAGTCTTCTGAAATGTAAAGAGGCTCACCAACAGAATTTGAACTGCTCACTGAATTAATGATCCACTAGATGCCGATCCTAGTTACTTGTGTCTACCTCATAATAAGATGCAGGGCAACTGGCATCAGTACATTGAATGTACGAGTATGCAAGTTGGAATGCTAAACATAACTTAAGCTTGAAAAGAAACTAAAAGGAAACTAAAGAAGTTACCTGGCTCAACTTAACTCAACTCAACATAACTGAACTCATTTCAATATAAAGAAGTTTTAAAACAAGTGCAATATAAAGAAAAGTTGTTTAAAACATGATGTCAACTCTAGGCATATGCAAAGATACACTAAAACTCTGAAATGTATGTAAAAATACAAATAATTGTGTATATAAGAATATAAATAACTTATGTGGGAGTCTCTAACCGACAACCATCATTTAAGAGCTATTGTGATGATACAACGTTTTGCCTCATGCTGCCAGGGTCGTCCTATACCTTGCCGAGGGTATAAAACTTGAACTACTAATTGGATCCACTAGTCTATGCTAAAAAGCACTAAAGGAATCATCTAAAAAGTATGACCCTTTTTAACCCATGATGGCTACATGGTTTATTGGGGTTGTGGGGTCTCTGAACGCTCCCCCATATCGGTGCTCAATACTACTCCCAAAATATGATACTAACTCTTTATGTTTAAAAACATACTTCTTCTGTGATTTGAGATAATTGCTCAAAAACTTAGCTCAAAGGCTATCTTCGAAATCAAATTTTCCCTTCTTGCTTCATTTAGAAAGTGATAACTCTTTTCTAACAACTAGCCCGAAGGCTCTTTGGAAATCAAGGTTTCCTTTCTTGTTTAAATGTGAAAGCATTTTAAACCCTTTGGGAATACATAGTACCCATATACTTTTGAAGAAATGAACTTCAAACTTTACTCTTTACTATTTACTCAACTTGAACTTTAAGTCTTAGAACAAAGTTAAAAAATTTGGAAAAGACTTCTTGAAAAGACTCTAAGAACTTCCTAGACCAGGCTCTTCACTTTCGTTGAATTTGAATTTACGGATTCAAGGTTATGATTCATGTTTCTGGATGATTTCTAGATGTTTAGAAGTCATTTAGAGTAGTTAGAATCAATGGAAAGTGTTAATACACTTTAAACAGGCTTAAATGGACTGAATGGCAAAAACTGGGTGAAAACGACAATACGGGCGCATCCGAGGCGCGCCGCACCAGGCACCAACTTTCTGGGGCTCACTTTGGGCACACTGCAGGCGCGCTTCCCCAGCCTCCTGGCGCTATGGGGGGGCGACGCGCCTGGCCCTCCCTAGGTGAGTCTGACAAATTTTTTATCTCATTTTCTGATCCTAAATCATTTTAATTTGATTCTTTTTCTCAAATTCACTTTAGATTCATGTACCCAAATCATATACACAAACTCTAAACCAAACTACTCAAGGAAACAACACTTTAACATCAAGAAACTCCTTAATCCCGACTCATATTCAAGAACAACTATCAAGAGTATCAAATTCTCAATCTTTTTAATACGAAAATACGCTGAATTAATCATGCTTGGCGCATGGGTCAACCAACCCAATGCTCTGTGATCTCACATACCTTGTAGGGATCACCACAGATGAAATCCACAAGCTAATCTCGACGAATCTTGACGAATCTTGCTTTCTCTTCTCCTTTCCACTCTTTTCTCCTTTCTCCAAGCCCTAGCGTGAAATTCACTTTTTCCTAAACTGACAAAAATCTGACTTTACCCCAATTAAACTCCTAAAAATGAATTAATTAAGTTGGGTAAGCAAAAGACCAAACTACCCTTCAAAAATCTGGATTTAGACTTTCCTAATTCCAGCAGCCCAACTTCTAAAGGGCATAACTCTTACATCGGTGTTGGAAAGATCATTCCAAGATATTTCCTACCATATCTGGAAGTACCTCTAATTCATCCTGATCTAGAAGTTATGACTATTTGAAGTATGCCAAAACTCAAATTTTCCTAACTTTAGACAAATTCCAGATTTTCGTTATTTCCTAAAATGACTATTTCCATTTCTTAGCTTCTTCCTAGCTATTTCAAATTACAAGATGTTACAACATCTCCCCATTGGTAACATTCGTTCTCAGATGAGATTATCCTTACTAGGCTAAGGGTGGTAACATTAAGTTCAAACACCCAACAATTAAATACAAACAAACAACATGCTCACTCATAATTTTAAGAGTACTAAGAAGAGAATTAGTACCTTGGTCTGCACTTTCTTCGGAGTCAAAGAGATGTGGATATATATTCTTCATATCCTCTTCATCTTCCCAAGTAGTTTCCTCAATGAATTGATTCCTCCAAAGGACTTTGACTGATGCTACCTCTTTTGTTCTCAACTTGTGAACTTGGCGATCTAGAATCTGAACAAGAATCTCCTCATAAGATAAGCTATCCTTGATCCCAATATTTTATGTTGGTATAATCAATGAAGGATCGCCCATGCATTTCTTCAACATGGAGATGTGAAACACCGGATGAACCGCGACCAACTCTTGAGGTAGCTCCAACTCATAAGCTACTTTGCCAATCCTCTTGGATATTCGATAAGGTCCAATATACCAAGGACTAAGCTTCCCCTTCTTACCAAACCTCGTAACACCCTTCAGGGGTGAAATTTTTAGATACACCTAATCATCTACTTCAAACTCTAACTCTCTTCTCATGACATCGGTGTGGGATTTCTGACGACTTTGTGCCATTTTCAACCTCTCTTGAATCACTTTCACCTTCTCCATAGCTTGATGGACTAAATCCGGTCCTATCAACCCTGCTTCACCAACTTCAAACCGTTCAATAGGAGATCTGCATCTTCTCCCATAAAGAGTTTCATATGGAGCCATCTGGATGCTAGAGTGGTAACTATTATTGTATGTAAATTCAATAAGGGGTAGGTGATCATCCCAATTACCTTTGAAATCGATCACACAGGCCCTCAACATATCTTCTAATGTCTAAATAGTGTGATCTGCTTTCCCATCTGTCTGAGGATGAAAAGCAGTATTTAAGTTCACCTTTGAACCCAAACCTTTCTGAAAAGATTTCCAGAATTGTGCAGTAAATTGTGTACCTCTATCTGAAATAATGGAGACTGGGACTCCATGAAGTCTTACCACCTCCTAAATATATAACCTGGCATAATTCTCTCATGAATGGGTAGTCTTTACCGGCAAAAAGTGGGCTGATTTTGTCATTCTGTCAACAATCGCCCAAATAGAATGATGCTGCCTATGAGACCTTGGTAAACCTGTCATGAAGTCCATATTAATCATCTCCCACGTCCATTCTAGAAGTTCTATATTCTGAGCCAAACAATCGGGCCTTTGGTGCTCTACTTTAACTTGTGGGCAATTTGGGCACATAGCAACAAATTTTGCAATGCCCTTCTTCATACTACTCCACCTATACACCTCTTTCAAATCGCGATACATCTTTGTGGAACCCGGATGAATGGAGTATTTGGAGCTATGAGCCTCCTCCATGATCCTCTCTTGGAGTCCATCCACCATCGGTACACACAATCTACCTTGACATTTCAGTACGCCACCTCCCCCTTATTCAAAAGCTAATAATTTTTGGTTATGAACATTTTCCTTCAATTCAAGCAAAATAGGGTCTTGGTCTTGCTTGCCTTTTACTTCTGACACTAATGATGATTCAGCCCCATTCATCACCACTACTCCTCCTTCTATGTAATCCATAAGTCTGACTCCCAGGCATGCAAGTCTATGCACATCTTTTGCCAACTCTCTCTTTTCTTCCTTAACATGGGCAGTACTACCCATAGACAACCTGCTTAAAGCATCAACAACATTAGCCTTACCTAGGTGGTAAAGAATACTCATGTCATAATCTTTGAGTAATTCTAACCACCTTCTCTGTCTAAGATTGAGCTCCTTCTGAGTGAACACATACTGAAGGCTCTTCTGATCGGTGAACACATCCACATGAACACCATAAAGATAATGGCGCCATATTTTCAAAGAAAATACTACATCAGCCAATTCTAACTCATGGGTTGGGTTGTTCTTCTCATGAACTTTCAACTGTCTGGAGGCATTAGCTATAACTTTGCCATTCTGCATTAACAAACAACCCAATCCAACTCTAGATGCATCACAATACACCACAAAACCTTACGTACCTTCTGGTAAGGTCAATACTGGGGAAGTAGTTAACATCTTTTTCAATTCCTGAAAGCTTTTCTCAAAAGATTCAGACCATTGAAACTTAACTGTTTTTTGAGTCAACTTAGTCAAAGGAGACGAAATAGATGACAACCCCTCTACAAACCTTTTATAATATCTAGCCAAGCCCAAGAAACTCCTAATATTAGTTGGAGATGTGGGTATAGGCCAACTCTGCACTGCATCTATCTTTTGGGTATCAACTCTAATTCCATCACTGGAAATTATGTGGCCCAAGAACGCCACAAACTCAAGCCAAAACTCACATTTTGAGAACTTAGCATATAACTCTTTATCTTTCAAAGTTTGAAGAACTATTCTTAGATAGCTAGCATGATATTCTTTATTCCTTGAATAGATTAGTATGTAATCAATGAAGACGATAACAAACATATCTAATAAGATTTGAAAACTCTATTCATAAGGTCCATGAACATGCAGATGCATTAGTTAAACCGAACAACATGACCAAAAACTCATAATGAACATAACGGGTCCTAAATATTGTCTTTGGAATATCACATTCCCTTACTTTCAACTGATGGTAGCCAGATATGAGGTCTATTTTCGAAAAACAAGAAGCACCCTGAAGTTGGTCGAAAAGATCATCAATTCTCGGAAGAGGATACTTGTTCTTGATGGTAACCTTGTTAAATTGGCGGTAATATATACACATCCTAAAGGAACCATCTTTCTTACTCACAAACAAGACCGGAGCGCCCCAAGGTAAGACACTTGGTCGAATAAAGTCCTTATCTAATAGATCCTTCAACTGCTCTTTAAGCTCTTTCAACTCTGCTGGTGCCATTCTATATGGCAGAATAGATATGGATGAGTATCTGGAAAAAAGGTCTATGCCGAAGTCTATCTCTCTCTCAGGAGGGACTCCGGGAAGATCATCTGAAAAGACTTCTGGAAACTCTCTTACTACTGAAACTGACTGAATAGGAGGTATCTCAACACTAGAGTCATCAACTCGAACTAAGTGATAGACAAACCCCTTAGAAACTAAATCTCTTGCCTTAAGGTATGAAATGAAACGACTCTTAGGCACTGCTGAATTGCTTTTCCACTCTAAGACTGGCTCATTTGGAAACTGAAACTTGACGACTCGAGTTCTACAATCAACTCAGGCATAACAAGAATGAAGCCATTCCATACTAAAAATGACATCAAAATCTACCANACTGCTGAATTGCTTTTCCACTCTAAGACTGGCTCATTTGGAAACTGAAACTTGACGACTCGAGTTCTACAATCAACTCAGGCATAACAAGAATGAAGTCAGTCCATACTAAAAATGACATCAAAATCTACCATGTCTAACTCAACTAGATCAGCCATGGTACTCTTGTGATTGATGGAAATGGGACAATCACAATAGACTCTCTCTACTAGAATAGACTCACCAACAGGTGTAGAAAAACTGAATGGTTCACTAAGTTGCTCAGGAATAACATCAAAATTCATAGCAACATAAGGATTTACAAAAGATAAACTCACTCCTGGGTCTAGCAAAGCATAAGCAGTAAAGTCAAAGGCTTGGATCATACCAGTGACAACATCTGGGGAATCCTCTTTCTCTTGGCGACTGTTGATAGCATATAAGTAGTTTGTTCCTCCACTAGTACTGGAAGTAGCCCTTCTAGGTGCAGTTCTGTCTGGTGGAGCAACTGAAGAAGACTGGGATCTATTGCCACCATTACCATTTCCCTGCCTGTTCTTTGGACACTCTTGCATGAAATGCCCACTGTGACCATACTTGAAACAACCAGTGGATCTGTCACGACAAGTACCTAAATGGTTCCTACCACACTTGGTGCATGTAGGAGGCTTACTACCCCCTTGTGCCATACTACCCTGAGAATAAGAAGGTTTAGCTCTAAAATTCTTACTATTGTACTCGCCTTTGTTCTTAGGTACAAGTGCACTAGCAGATGATAGAGCAGGGCCCTTCTGTTTTGGTTGGAAGGATGACCGGTTGGCATTACTCTTCTGCTGCCTGGACTCATTCCCTATCTTAGTCATTTTGATCTTAAACGCTTCTATATCCCTCACTTCTCTTCCTCTAACTTATGCACATAGAATATCAACCTTGAGATATCCATGTCACCTATCAGCATTGTGGCCCTACCTTCTTTACTCGTTAGACGAGCTAATCCAGCAACAAACAAGTTCATTCTACTCCTCATGTCCACAACTATTTCCGGAGCATAACGGGACAATTGGGTGAATTTCAACCCATATTCATGAACACTTAGAGAATCCTACTTAAGTGTGAGGAACTCACGTACCTTAGCCTCTTTGAGTTCTCAGGGAAAGAAACACCCCAAGAAAGCCTCTTAAAAACAGGCCCAACTCGTAAGTGGTGCATCCTCAGCTTTACCCCATTTCCACTGGTCAAACCAAGTCCTAGAGACATTCATCAGTTGATATACAGCTAGCTCAACTCTCTCAGTATTAGCAACATGCATCACGTCAAAACCTTTTTTAGTTCATCAACAAAGTTCTCCGGATCCTCAGAAGTGCTTGAACCAGTGAAACTTGGAGGATTCATCCTCAAGAAATCACGAATCCTTGATGTGTCAGCCTCTTCTTGTCGAGCTCCCCTTTGTTGCCCAACCTGGTTAGTCACAGCTTGACTCAGCATCCTAATTGATTCTCTAAACTCAGCATTAGTGACTTCCCTTTGAGGTTGCACTTCAAGTGCATTTGGTAACTCCTGTTCCTCAACACTTCTCCTAGTTGGACAACCTCTGACTGCTCTTCATGGAGGCAGATTATCTGAAACACGCGCAAGCACGAATTAGAAGGAAACTTTTTAGAGATCAAACTCTAATGCCCGAAATTAGTGTGAAAGAAGTGAAAAATTTTCGTATCTGTTGCAGCCTCCGAATTGTAGATGTGGCGTGCTTCACACCGATAAACAATACTCAACAGACACGGCTTCATAGACTCCTTAGGACTCATGAACTTTGTGCTCTAATACCAAGTTTGTCACGCTCCGATCCTACACCCTAGACGTGGCTGGCACTCGAAGACCATTGCTGGCCTGAAGCAAACTCTTGGCCTGGCTTACTAACTCAGCGGAAAACTCTAAACATTATTACAATGATCAAATGACATTACTCAAATAGCTTGGTGAAATAACTTAGAATGTTTTAAAGGTCAACATTCAACTTGGCCATAATGGTAACTCAAGTCTTAACATATAAAGTGAAATGTAAAGACAACTGAAATACTAACTATCTATGACACCTCTAAAACGAAGAGGGATGTTGGGACAAGACCCCCAGTCATCCTAACAATGAAATACTGAAAGTGAAATACAAGGAGTCCACCGGAATGCAAAGAAACTCACCAACAAACTCTGAACTGCTCACTGGATCAACGATGCGTTGGATGCCAATTTTAGTTACCTGTGTCTGCATCATAATAAGATGCAGGCCAACTGGCATCAATACATTGAATTTACAAGTATGTAAGTTGGAATGCTAAACACAAATTAAGCTTGAAAAGAAACTGAAAGGAAACTGAAGAACTTACCTGACGCAACTCAACATAACTGAACTCATTTAAATATAAAGCTATTTTAAAACAAGTGCATTATAAAGAAAAGTTGTTTAAAATATGATGTCAACTCTGGGCGTGTGCAAAGATACACTAAAACTCTAAAATGTATGTAAAAATACAAATAAATGTGTATATAAGAATACAAATAACTTATGTGGGAGTTTCTCTTACTGACAACCATCACTTAAGAGCTATTGTGATGATACAACGTTTTGCTTCACGTTGCCAAGGCCGTCCTATACCTTGTCAAGGATACAAAACCTTAACTACTAATTGGATCCACTAGTATATGCTAAAAAGCACTAAAGAAATCATCTAAAAAGTATGACCCTTTTTAACCCATGATGGCTGCATGGTTTATGGGGGCTATGGGTTCTCTGAACGCTCCACCTTATCGGTGCTCAATACTACTCCCAAAATATGATACTAGCTCTTTATGTTTAAAAACATACTTCTTCTGTGATTTGAGATAATTGCTCAAAAATTTAGCTCAAAGCCTATCTTGGAAATCAAAGTTTCCCCTCTTACTTCATTTAGAAAGCGATTACTCTTTTCTGAAAACTAGCCTGAATGCTCTTTGAAATCGAGGTTTCCTTTGTTGTTTATATGTGAACACATTTTAAACTCTTTGGGAATACATAGTCCCCATATACTTTTGAAGAAATGAACTTCAAACTTTACTCTTTACTCTTTACTCAACCTGAACTTTAAGTCTTAAAACAAAGTTAAAACATTCGGAAAAGACTTGTTGAAAAGACTCTAAGAGCTTCCTAGACTTGGCTCTTCACTTTCCTTGAATTTGAATTTATGGATTCAAGTTTAAGATTCATGTTTCTGGATGATATCTAGATGTTTAGAAGTCATTTAGAGTTGTTATAATCAATGGAAAGTGTTAGTACACTTTAGAAATGCTTTAACGGACCGAATAACAAAAACAGGGTGAAAACGATGATTCGAGCGCATCCGGGGTGCGCCGTGCCAGGCGCCAACTTTCTGGGGCTCACTTTGGATGCACTGCAGGCGCGCCTCCCCAGCTTTCTGGAGCGACGCGCCTGGCCCTCCCCAGGTGAGTCTCACGAATTTTTGATTTTCTAATCCTAAATTGTTTTAATCCGATACTTTTTCTCAAATTCATTTTAGATTCATGTACCCAAATCATATACACAAACTCTAACCCAAACTACTCAAGGAAACAACACTTTAACATCAAGAAACTCTTTAATCCCAACTTATATTCAAGAACAACTATCAAGAGCATCAAATTCTCAATCTTTTTAAGACGAAAATATGCTGAATTAATCATGCTTGGTGCATGGGTGAACTAACCCAACGCTATGTGATCTCACATACCTTGTAGGGATCACCCCCGACGAAATCCACAAGCTAATCTCGACGAATCTTTCTTTCTCTTCTCCTTTCTCCTCTTTTTTCCTTTCTCCAAGCCCTAGCGTGAAATTCACTTTTTCCTAACCTGACAAAAATCTGACTTTACCCCAATTAAACTCCTAAAACGAATTAATTAAGTTGGGTAAGGAAAAGACAAACTACCCTTCAAAATTCCGGATTTGGGCTTTCCTAATTCCAACAGCCCAACTTCCAAAGGGTATAACTCACTCATACAAACTCAAAATCACGCAAACTAAGTGGCATTGGAAAGATCATTCCAATATCTTTCCAACCAAATCTTGAAGTACCTCTAACTCATCCTGAGCTAGAAGTTATGACCATTTGAAGTTGGCCAAAACTCAACTTTTCCTAACTTTAGACAAATTTCCAGATTTTCATTATTTCCTAAAATGACTATTTCCAGTTCTTAGCTTCTTCCTAGCTATTTCAAATTGCGAGATGTTACAGTTTGGGGATCCAAAAGAGTTTGGAGGAAATCATTCGAGTTTAGACAAGGTAGGGTTGGAAAAATTGAAGAAAAGTTTGTCTGATTCGTCTGGAACGTTGCCGGGGAGACACACCCCTGTTGCACCTAGGTGCTGGTGCCCTGTGCCTGGAATGCGCCCCAGACCAGTCTTAGCCAACTGAGGTCTGGCGCGGTGTGCCACTGCTTCACCAGGGACTTCAGGTCCTTTCCGCCTCCGTTTTTCGTTCTATATTCAATCTTTCAAAACATGTCTTCACTCTTTTTGTGATTTTTACTATCCAACCTACATCCAATCATCAAGAAATCCTATATATCAAGTCACGATCCTTTGAATTCTTAATTCAAATTCAAGGAAGAGTTAAGAGTAGAGTTCAAGATAGTCTTTGAGTTAAATCGTGAATCCTTTGAGATCAACTATCGAATTGAGTTCTTTAAAAAGGGTTCCTTCAATCCTTATTGATTTTAAACACTTTAAACTACTTCTAAACACCTAGAAATCATTAATCACAATAATCATAACCTTGAATTCATAATTCAAATTCAAGGTAGAGTTAAGAGTCAAGTCTTGAGAGTTCTTTCGAACATTTTGAGAAAGTCCATTTGAGTTTTCTTGAGGAGTCTTCTACAATTACTAATAACTTGTTTCAAGACACAAGTAAGTGAGTATGAGAATGAGGAGAATTTATTCATAAGTCTACACTATCATCGATATCCTTCATATCATGAATCATAACTCTTGAATTCATAATTCAAATTCAAGAAAGAGTTAAGAGTAGAGTTCAAGAGAGTATTTGAGTTCAATTGTGAATCCTTTGAGATATTTGATCTAAGTTTTGAGGAAGTAAGTATGAGAATGAGAAGAGTCATATACCTGAGTTCCATATTTTATTTAGACCCTTGAGTTGAGTCATTCATAACCATAAATTCTGCATAAACTCCATCAGTTGAGTATCTTTGAGAGGAGTAGTATCTTCAAGTTCTAAGTCTTGAGTATTGAGTCTATAATCATTTTGGGATTATATTCCTAATCATGGGGCTACTACATGTTACCCATGAAGGTCCTTGAGTTGAGTAGTCCATACCCATAATTTCGCATGAACCCTCCGAGTCGAGCATTCTTGTGAAGAGTAGTGTCATTGAATCCTTAAGTTCTAGAGTTGTTGAGTTCCAAGTATTGAGTTCTATGCATGGTTATTGAAAATCTTGAATTGACTCGTTCACACCCATAATTCGACATGAACCATATTTTAAGAAGTATTTTTACAAATTATTTTAAAACTTTTTTTAAAGACTTGAGAACTGAGTTGAGGAAAAGTAGAGCTGAGTTCATTTTCTGTAAAATGATATATGGAAACTAAGTATTCCCAAGAGTAAATATTTTCTTACATTTAAGATGAGATGAAACTGAGATTTCCAAAAGAGTTTTGAGTAGTTTTAGTACCATCTCTTTTAAGAGAAAGATTTTTGAGTAATAATCTCAAAACATAGAAAGAGTTATGTTTCTAAACATATGAGCTAGCTATATTGTGAGAGTAGTATTGAGCACCGATATGGGGGAGAGTTCAGACAACTCACAGCCCCCGTAAACCATGTAGCCAACATGGGTAGAAAGGGTCATACTTTTAAGATGATTCATTATTGCTTTTTAGCATAGACTAGTGGATCCACTTAGTAGTAGGTTCTATACCCTGGCAAAGTATAGGACAGTTCTGACAGCGTGGGCTAGAAGTTGTATTATCACATAGCTCATAGTGACGGTTGTCGGTTAGAGAATCTCCCACAGAGCTACTTTGTATTTTTATATACAAACAGAGCTATTGTTTTATTTTCATACAATTGAGTTATTATTGTATTTTGCATACAATTCAGTTATCACCTATTGTTTTAAAAGCTTCCTAGATATTGCATCTTATATTATTGAGCACCTTATTATTAAGTTGAGCCCTATTTCTCTCAATTGAGTTGAACTATGTTTTATAGAGTTGAGTCTCTTATTATTATTGTGTTGAACTATGTTTCATTGAGTTGAGTGAGTTGAGAAGAGGTAAGTATGTTTCTTTTCCATTATTTCAAGCTTATGTTTATGTTTTAGAATTCCCCTTACATGCTCGTACATACCATGTGTTGAGCTATTTGGCCTCAGATACATGTATTCAGGATCATCAACGGGCGTTTCGTTGAGGTCATGTGATATTCCAGTCATCTTTGGTGAGCCTTCTTATATTCTGAAGGACTTGACCTTTATATTACATTTAGTACTTTTGAGATGTAGTAGGTCTTGTCCCGATATCCTTCTGTAATAGTAGAGGCTTTATAGATAGACAAAGTTGAGTAGTTTTAGTATGTATCTTCTTTGAGTTGTTTTTAAAACTTTGAGTTCATCTATTGAGTATTATTCAGAATATTTTAAAGTTGAGTATTTGTGTTATTGAATTTATTTCAGTTTTAAGCTTTTGTATGCTTAAGTTAGTCTTTTGCTTGTAGTCAGCCATGATGAGGGTTCGCTTGGGGATCAACAATGGTTCACGAGTGCCGGCCACGTCCAGGGTGTAGACTCGAATCGTAATACTCATGCCCTACATCTACTTTCAAATCAGTAAAAAAATCTAGGATTCTACCCCTATATATGAGTATTCTTGAGATAAGTTGATTTGAGTTCTCAGGTTCTTGATTCTTTTGAAATTCTGTTCCGAATTATTGAATTGCTATATTTTATGCATTAAAATTCTTGAGTAGATTTGTTCATGACTATATTTCAGCATGAACCCTATAAATTGAGTATTTTTAGGAGGAGAAATATCATTGAATTCTTGAGCCTTTGAGTTCTTGAGTCTTGAGTTCTGAGTACTGAGTTTCCTTATTGTCATTAAGATCTCCGAGTTGAGTCGTTCATGTCCATAATTCCACAAGAACCTATGATTTGAGTTATAAATTTTGAAAAGCTTTTTAAAGCAGACACTTGAGTTCTTAAACTCAGTTTTGAGAAAGTAAAGACAAGTTTTGAGAAAAGAGTACCTAAAACATTATTAGTATGATGATCGAGTATGCCATCAATGTTTAAGAAGTATGGTATCTAGATTTACCATCAATGTTTATGCACCATGACTTCCCGAGTCATCAATGATCGGACAGGCTGAACTTAAACGGACATATCTCTCTCATCTGAGCTCAGAATTTAGCAAACTTGGTGGCGTTGGAAAGAGGACTCAGACATCTTTCATTTGATAACTTATAGGCCACCTAACTCATCATGTACTGAAATTTATGGTTGTTTGAAGTTGACTCAAAACTCACAATTTAAGGCTAACTTGCAAAATTCTCAATTTAACTCTTTCCAGTTAAGTTCTTTCTAAGACCGAGGTGTTACAGTTGAAAATTCAAGGTCTGGTCATGCTGCTTTAATATTGATTGTAGATTTAAGGTCTAGTCATGTTGCTCTATTATTAGTCGCATATTCAAGGTTTGGATATCTGATCTTCAGTCTCTGATTTGGGCTCATTATCATCTATGGAGTTGATATATATTAGCTTGGTTTTGTTTGTTCTTTTGGGAGGCCTATTCGAGGTTCAAGGTCTAAGCTACACACTTTTCGGCTCTAAATTCACTGGGTTTTTTTCTCAGTAGCTGTAGTTCTTTGGTGTACCTATTGTCGAGATTATGGGGGTCCTCTTGGATTCTTACTTAAACTTGCAGATTTTTGGGGGTCCAGTCATGTTTTAGTTAGTTACATGCTTTCATTTTCGTTGTTTTTTACACTCATATGCATTCTTGTTAAACTTCCGCTCATTCAAGCGCTATTGTGTTTTAATTCTCGTTTTTCATAGTCTTTATTTTCTAGCAGTCGACTTATGATTCCTATTGAATGCATGTTGTTTTTGTACTCATGCTACACTCTGCATCTATTTCTTGATGCAGGTTTGAGTACTAACATCAACATTGATTTCACGCTAGTTTTTGCAGGATTTGGAGGCGAGGGTGAGCTTATGACATTTTTTATTATACATGTCTCCTTCTGTATAGTTGACTAGTCTTTTGTGTTTTGAGACAATTCTGTATATTTTGTTCCACTTTTGGGACTTGTACTCTTTTTGTAGTAGCTTTATATTTGCGACCACCAACATCTAAGTTGGATCCTTTGTTTTGTCTACCTATATGTATTTTGTTTCCACTCTTTTCTCTTGTTGGTTAAATTTTTCTTCTTTTGCGTTTGGTTATTATTCTACCCTTATACCTATTACTCATCGTTTGAGTTATCAATTGGCTTACCTACTGATGGGTTATAATTGGTTTCATCATGACCTGGCAAATTGGATCATGACAATACGATCATCTATCTCTTAAACACAAGACATAGTTGAGCGTTATTAGAAAGCCTATGGTTTGATGATGTATGCTTGAATTTCTATGTGAGAGTGAGTATCTTTGTATGATCTATAATCCCTTATTAGAGATACATTATTGTGAATTGGATTCTCTCTTGTTGTGAGTGACATTACATCCTTCGAGTAAATTATGAGATCTTAATTTCAATTGAGTTGAATGAATTCGATAAATTGTGTTATGAATCCTTAGGTAAACCTTTAAAGTTGATTCCATTGACTTTGAGATGCTTGTAGATGTTCTTGAATGAAATATTGTCCTTTAATTTTTGTTGAATAGTTGATTCTAAATAAGAAAAGATACAAAAGAAGATGACCTTTGCCATGTGGAAATGGTGGAACTAATTGTGATTTGTGTTTGTATATATAGTTTTTTTATTATCTATATTACTTTAAAAGCATGAACTCCTAACTTGAATGTTAAATTACTATAATATCCCTAACTTAGATTGTAACTTTTTCGATGAGTTGTAACTTTTTCGATAAGTTGTGACTTTTTTCGAAGGGTTGTGATTTTTCGATGAGCTGTGACTTTTTCAAAGAGTTGTGACTTTTCCAAAGAGTTGTGACATTTTCAATAAGTTGTGACTTCTCGAAAAGGTCATGACTTTTCAGATAAGACACAAAAAATATGTGTTCATACAGCTACCCTTTCTTCTCTATAAATAGAGGAACTTCCTCTCATTTTTCAACCACAATTTTTTTAATCTTTTACTCTTCTTCTTCTTGCATTTTAATTATTTTTTTTGTATGATTTATTGTCATTGAGTCATGAGTTCGAAATTTAGCAGAATATGAGGTACCACTATTCTGATGGAGTAGGTCATTCTATCCTAAGAGGGTACATTCCATAACCTCGAGTACTTGACAAAAATAAGTTTGATGATATAATAATTATATTTTTGCTTAATATATACATTAGTATGTAATGTTCCAATATATGAAGTTAACATGATGTAGTCTAAATTCATTTGTTTTTTTGTTAACAATTCCTCTTCTCATGTAGATGTATGCTTCTGAATATCTTTTCCAAAATTTAGAGAATTGGCACAATTTGTTTTTGATGCTCAAGATAAAAGAATGACTTTATTTATCAATACTACTTATGTGATTTAGACTCTCATGAAGTTTGCTTCAAAATAGTAATTACTATATAAACATTGCCCTTTTGTTTTACTTATTTACTATTTCTTAATACTTCAGTATTTTAGACGAAGAAAAGTTCATATGACTTATAATAACGCCAGTTGAAGTTTGTATTATTTTAATTTTTATTATTTATTTAATAGTTAATTTTATGAGATAAATATTTTCATTAATGCAAATATATATTTATATTTGGGTAGGTATTTCTATTTAAATTAAAGTGTTATAAATGTCACAAATGTATTATCAAGTTAACAAGATCTTCTAACTTCAAAATATATTATTTTGAAATGTTTTAAAAAAAAACGCACAACCAATGTGAAAATATGTGAATATATAAAATGTAGTTGTTCTCTTCACATGTTCATATGACATCTAAACAATTTAACGTGGAATACACATGCAAAGCACATCTGGTTAGATGACAAGAAAAATACAAAGCAAATATTGTCTATAAGGTAATATTAGTGAGATAAGAATAATTACATGATAAACCTCATCAAATTGAAATAAATATATACATTATTGCATTTAACTAATAAAAATTTTCATTGACCATCTTCATAGATTTGCGTGAATAAGAAATATATATGACGATCCACGTTGAACATTCACAAAAGAATCTGCAATATTATTTTTTGTTAAGCTACTTCATCAAAAAAAATTGTTAAGCTTATTATTCAAATTTTCGCTTAAATAAGCAATACTATTTACTATAACATATATTTTTGGAATTGGTAATTACGTGCAACGCATGTGACAAAAAACTAGTTATTAAATAGACCCATAGGACCAATTTTATTAATTATGCATAACAATAAAAAATAACATTTCACCATTGTTTGGCTGGCCCAACAGTGGCCAGCACACCATAAACTAAGAAAAAACATTGTAATTCAAAATTGGGAAAGTCCAAAAATATCTCTAATCCAGATATCCTTCTGTGAAACTCTCCATCTTGCTCTTTGTGAGAATTAGGAAGTTGGATCTCTCCAACCCAAATGAAGTTGAAGCAATCGTTGATGTCTAGTGAGCTCCCTCTCTTCTCTTTCATTGCTTCCCTATCTTGCCCTTGCAATCCCTCTAATATATGGTTGTCTTAAACTATGAAGCTCAAAGGTCGATGTAGTAATTTCCATGGCTGTACCAGCTCTTCATGACTCCTACTCCTTCGTTGGTAAGTATCCTTGAAACTTACATCCAGTGTTATGAAGCATCTCACACTTAGATATGATTTTTTGTACTTATTATTGTAGCTCTGTTTCCTCTGATTTGTGAAAGAGATTTGTATTGTTACTTTCCGGGCTATTCTTTCTTGTGATGTACCGACTGTCTGAAAGAAATGATTTCTATAAAAGACCAAGTTAATTGAGTTTATTGAACTCATGGTGTGATTGCCACTGATGTACGTCCATATTCCTCAGCCCCTTTACCGATTTTCTTTGTTTTGATTCGAAGATTAGGATATTGATTCTTGTCTAGGTTCATAATTCTCTTGGCCTGACTTGATAATTCTGAGAAACAAGTATAGACAAGTCTGCTTTGGTTATCAAAAGCTAAGGCAATGCAGTCAGCCAAATGATTTCATTCTCTATAAATGTGCTAAATTTAAACTTGGACCATTTCTGCTAATCCCCATATCACTATAATATTCCATGGCACTTCCCACACTCTAGTCAGGATTTTAAGTAACACTAATGAATCAGTTTCAAGACAAACTTTAGTTACTCCTTCTGTAGCAGAGTGTGCCAAGGCTTCCCTAATTGCAATGGATTCAGATTCTAAGTTAGTGCCCTCTTGTATCTCCTCCCCTTGTGCATAGACCAGATCTCCCTTAGAATTTCTCAAACAAAAACCATAGGTACTCCTACCTGGGTTGCCCCTTGATGCACCATATGTGTTACATTTAAGGCATCCTTGTGAAGGTTTCCAACATACTGGTAGGTAGTATATTTTTGGTTTGTACTTCTCCGGAAATGTCATTATATTGGACCACCTTGTTGGGAAATCTTGCATCTTTGGATAAACAAATCTTCCAAACTTCCACAAGTCTGAGTTGACCTTAAGAACTACACTTTTGAAAGACGTTGTCTTGCCATGTTTAAGATGATTTCTTCTCTTCCAAAGACTCCAAATAATGATTGTTGGCATTGACCTGATGAATGGTTTTATCATTGGACAACATTCACATGTCCACCATTTGACTACAACTTGTGAAAGTTGTAAACCTTCTATTTAAATACCTGCAAAATTAGCAAACAATCTCCACAACGTTGCAGTTGAATAAGAGATAAGAAAAAGATGAGACAAAGTCTCAGATTTAGGTTGAGTACACCTATCACGCTCAGAGCCTACACACTGGACATGGCTGACACTCGAGAACTATTGTTGGCTCCAAGCGAACCCTTGGCCGGGCTTAGTAACTCAGCGGAAGACTTTAAGCATTAAGAAAAGAACTCAAATGCAAGATAATCAACTGTCTCAAACTAAACTTAAAATGTTTTAGAAAATAAACATTTAACTTAGCCAAAGTGGCAAATCAAATCTGAACATAAGTCAATAACAAGATAATAACAAATAAACTAACTGACTAACTATCTACGAAACCTCTAAAACTGAGATGGATGTCGGGACCAGACCCACGACATCCTAATGAACTAAAATATTGAAAACAATAAAAAGGATACTCCAGAAAGCAAGGAGGCTCACTGCAAGACTCTGAGTGCTCAACTGGATCAACGATACGCTGGATACTGATCCTGGTTACCTGTGTTGCATCATAAAATGATGCAGGCCAAATGGCATCAGGACATTGAATGTACGAGTATGCGAGGGGAATTCTAAAACAAGATATAAGCTTGAAAGGAACTGAAGAACTTACCTGGCTCAACTCAACTGAACTGATTTCAACATAAAGTAGTGTAAATAGATGCAGTATATAGAAAAGCTTTAAAAAATGGTTTTCAACTCTGTGTATTTAGAAATACAATAATAACTCTATATGTATGCAAAGATTCAATATGAACTCTATTTGTATATCAAAATATAAATATTTCTGATGTATATAAAAATACAAAATACTATTGTGGGAGTTTCTCTAACCGACAACCATCACTTAAGAGCTATTGTGATGATACAGCGTTTTACCTCACGCTGCCAGGCCGTCCTATACCTTGCCATGAGTATAGAACCTGAACTACTACGTGGATCTACTAGTCTATGCTAAAAAGCACTAAGGAATCATCTAAAAAGTATGACCCTTTTTCTACCCATGGTGGCTACATGGTTTGTGGGGGCTGTGAGTTGTCTGAACTCTCCCCCATATCGGTGCTCAATACTACTCCCAAAATATGATACTAGCTCTTACGTTTTAAAAAAAACATACTTCTTTCTGTGATTTGAGATAATTGCTCAAAAACTTAGCTCAAAGGCTCTTCTTGGAAATCAAAGTTTCCTCTCTTGCTTAATTGTGAAAGCATTTACTCTTTAACTGAAAAACTATCTCAAAGGCTCTTGACTGAAAAACTAGCTCAAAGACTCTTTTGGAAATCAAGGTTTCCTTTCTTCTTTAAATGTGAAAACATTTTACTCTTTGGGAATACATTGTCCCGATATACTCTTTTGAAAAATGAACTTCAAACTTTACGCTTTACTCAACTCAAAACTCAAGTCTTAAAACAAAGTTAAAACATTTGTAAAAGACTCTTGGAAGACTCTATGAACTTCTCTTGACTTGACTCTTAACTTCTCTTAACTTGACTCTTAACTTCTCTTGGCTCGACTCTTAACTGATCCTTAGATTGAATTATGGATTCAAGGATTGTGTTTTGTGATAGGAAAGATCTCATGATGTTTAGGAATGATTTTAGATAGCTAAACATGAGAAATGATCAAGAAATCGCTGCCTGGAAGCAAGTTCGCGAAGCGGAGATGTATTTAAATTTTTGGTCGCAAAAATAATTTTTGAGGCAGAACGGTCCGTGACCGCTCCGCGACGCGAGGAGAACTTTTTCAATCCTAAGGAACACGTCCACGTTGCGGACCTGGTACGCAGATTCTACCGACTTGTTCCTTCTTTGTTTTCAAACCCCAAATCACCTAAATTCGATTCTTTTTCTCTAATTCTCTTTAGATTCAAATACCCAACATATGTACACAAGAATCTAATCAAACACAACTCTCTAATTGACCTTAAACTCTAAAGAACTCCTAAATCTCATCCCAAATTCAAGAACACACATCAAGAACATTAAAACTTTCAACTTTTAGGATGAATTCATGCTGAATTAAACATGTTTGGCGCATGGGTGAACGAACCCAACACTGTGTGAACTCACATACCTTGTAGGGATCACCCCTTGACGAAATCCACAAGTGATTCTTGAAGAACTTGACGATTCTTGCTCCTTCTCCTCTTTTCTCTTCTCCTTTTCTCTTTTCGAAAACCCTAACTCAATATCATAAAAGTGTAAACTGAATCCTATTAGTTTAGACCCCAATTAATTACCAAAAACGAAATTAAGTCATGGGGTATGGAAAAGACCATAATTCCCTTCTAAAATCCAGATTGGACATTTCCTTATTCGAACAACCGGACTTCCAATTGGCATATCTCACTCATATGAACTCAGAATCATGCAAACTCGACGACACTGGAAAGATCATTCCAACATCTTTCCTATGATAGCTGGAAACACACCTAACTCATTCCTAGCTAGAAGTTATGGTCATTTGAAGTTTGACCAAAAACTCAACTTTAACAGGTTTAACAATTTCCATATTTTCTGTATACTTTCCAAAAATGACTATTTCCTCTTTTAAATTCCTTTTTATTTCTTTCTAGTTACAGGGTGTTACAATATCTCACCCTTGGGAACATTCATTCTCAAATGAGCTTACTCTTAGTAGCCTAAGGGTGTAACATCTAACATTCAGCTCAAACACCAAACAAGCAATGCAAATACAACATGCAATCTCATAAGTTAAAGAGTACTAAGAAGAGAATTAGTACATTGTTCTAGAATTTCTCCAGATTCGAAGAGGTGTGGATATCTCTTTTTCATATCTTCCTCAGCTTCCCAAGTAGCTCCCTCAACAAATTGATTCCTCCAAAGAACCTTGACTGATGCTACCTCTTTTGTCATCAACTTGCGGACTTGGCGATCTAGAATCTGAACAGGAATCTCCTCATAAGATAAGCTATCCTTGATCTCAATATCCTCAATTGGTATGATAAGTGAAAGATCTCTCATGCACTTCTTCAACATGGAAATGTTAAATACCAAATGAACCACTGCTAACTCTTGTGGTAGCTCCAACTCATAAGCTACATAACCTACCCTTTTCGATATTCTGTAAGGGCTAATGTAACGGGGACTAAGCATCTCCTTCTTGCCAAATCTCATAACACCTATCATGGGTGAAACTTTTAAATACATCCAATCATCTACTTCAAACTCTAACTCCCTTCTCCTAACATCAGTGTAAGATTTCTGACAACTCTGCAATATTTTCAACCTCTCTTGAATCACTTTCACCTTTTCAATAGCTTGATGAACTAAATCTGGTCCTATCAACCCAGCTTCACCAACCTCAAACCATCCAACAGGAGATCTGCACCTACTCCTATAAAGAGCTTCATAAGGAGCCATTTGGATGCTAGAGTGGTAACTATTGTTGTTAGCAAACTCAATAAGAGGTAGGTGATCATCTCAATTACCTTTGAAATCAATCACACAAGCCCTCAGCATATCCTCTAAGGTCTGAATAGTGCGCTCTGCTTGCCCATCTGTCTGAGGATGAAAGGTAGTACTTAAGTTCACCTTTGAACCCAAGCTTTTTTGGAATGACTTCCAAAACTGTGCAGTAAATTGTGTACTTCTATCCGATATAATCAAAAAAGGGACTCCATGAAGTCTTACTACCTCTTGAATATATAACCTGGCATAATCTTATGTTGTATGGGTAGTCTTTATCGACAAAAAGTGGGCTGACTTTGTCATTCTATCGACAATCACCCAAATAAAATCATGCTGCCTGCGAGACCTCGGAAAACCTGTGATGAAGTCCATATTAATCATCTCCCACTTCCATTCTGGAAGTTCTATATTCTGAGTCGAACCACCGGAACTTTGATGCTCTACATTAACTTGTTGGCAATTCGACCACTTAGAAACAAACTCAGCGATGCCCTTCTTCATACTACTCCACCAATAAACCTCTCTCAAATCGCGATACATTTTTGTGGAACCTAGATGAATGGAATATCTGGAGCTATAAGTTTCCACCATGATCCTCTCTTGGAGTTCATCCACCCTTAATATACACAATCTACATTGATACCTCAATACACCATCTCTCCCTTATTCAAAAGCCATTACTTTTTGCTTATGAACATTTGCCTTCAACTTAAGAAAAATGGGATCTTGATCTTGCTTCTCTTTTCCTTCTGACACTAATGATGATTCAGCCCCATTCATCTCCACTACTCCTCCTTCTGTGGAATCCATTAGTCGGGTTCCCAAGCGTGCAAGTCTATGCACATCTTTCGCTAACTCTCTTTTTTCTTCCTCAACATGGGCGGTACTACCTATAGACAACCTGCTCAAAGCATCAGCAACAACATTAGCCTTACCTAAGTGATAAAGAATACTCATGTCATAATCTTTGAGTAATTCTAACCACCGCTTCTGTCTGAGATTAAGCTCTTTCTGAGTAAACACATACTGAATGCTCTTGTGATCAATGAATACATCTACATGAACACCATACAAATAATGACGTCATATCTTCAAAGCAAATACTACAGCAGCCAACTCTAATTCATGGGTTGGGTAATTTTTCTCATGAACTTTCAAATGTCTGGAGGCATAAGCTATAACCTTGCCATTCTGCATTAATACGCAACTCAAATCAACTCTAGATGCATCACAATACACCACAAAACCTTGAGTACCTTCTGTAAGGTCAAAACTAGGGCAGTAGTTAACCTCTTTTTCTATTCCTGAAAGCTTTTCTCACAAGCTTTAGACCATTGAAACTTCACTGTCTTCTGATTTAACTTGGTCAAAGTAGACGAAATGGATGAGAACCCCTCTACGAACCTTCTATAATAGCCAACCAAACCCAAGAAACTCCGAATATCTATTGAAAATATGGGTCTAGGTCATTTCTGCACTGCCTCTATTTTCTGGGTATCAACTTTAATTCCCTCTCCAAACACAGTGTGGCCAAAGAATGCCATAGACTCAAGCCAGAACTCACACTTAGAGAACTTGGCATACAACTCTCTATCTTTTAAAGTTTGGAGAACTATTCTGAGATGACTAGCATGATATTCTTCATTCCTCGAATAGATTAGTATGTCATCAATGAATACAATAACAAACATATCTAAATAAGGCTTGAATACTCTATTCATAAGATCCATGAATGTCACAAGCACATTGGTCAAAACAAAGGACATGACCAGAATTTCATAATAACCATAACGGGTTCTGAAAGCTGTCTTTGGAATATCACATTCCCTTACTCTTAATTGATGGTAGCCAGATGTGAGATCTATCTTAGAGAAACAAGTAGCACCCTGAAGCTGATCGAAAAGATCATCAATCATTGGGAGAGGATATTTGTTCTTGATGTTAACCTTGTTCAACTGATTGTAATCTATACACATACGAAAGGAACCATCTTTCTTTCTTACAAATAAGACCGGAGCGCCCCAAGGTGAGACACTTGGTCGAATAAAGACCTTATCAAGGAGATCTTTCAACTGTTCTTTAAGCTCTTTCAACTCTACTGGTGCCATTATATATGGCAGAATAGAGATAGGAAGAGTATCTGGAAGAATGTCTATACCGAAGTCTATTTCTCTTTCAGGAGGGACTCCGGGAAGATCATCTGGAAAAATTTCTGGAAACTCTTTTACTACTGNATTAAGGAGATCTTTCAACTGTTCTTTAAGCTCTTTCAACTCTACTGGTGCCATTATATATGGCAGAATAGAGATAGGAAGAGTATCCGGAAGAATGTCTATACCGAAGTCTATTTCTCTTTCAGGAGGGACTCCGGGAAAATCATCTGGAAAAACTTCTGGAAACTCTTTTACTACTGAAACTGTCTGAATAGGAGCTATCTCAACACTAAAGTCATTAAATCGGAACAAGTGATAGACACACCCTTTAGAAACTAACTTCATTTCCTTAATGTACGAAATAAAATGACCCTTAGGCATTGTTGAACTACTTTTCCACTCTAAGACTGGCTCATTTGGAAACTGAAACTTGACAACTCGAGTTCTACAATAAACGGAGGCTAGACAGTCCATACCAAGAATGACATCAAAATCTACCATGTATAATTCGACTAAATCAGTCATGGTGTCCTTGTGATTGATGGAAATGACACAATCACGATATACTCGCTTAGCTAGAATAGACTCCCCAACATGTGTAGAAACACAAAAAGGTTCACAGAGTTTCTCAGGAAGAACATCAAAACTATTGCTCCTGGCTCTAGCAAAGCATAAACATCAAGAGTAAACACATTAATCATACCAGTGACAACATCTAGAGAGTTTTCTTGCTCTTGACGACTAGTGATTGCATAAAGATGGTTTGTTCCTCCGTTGGTATCGAATGTAGCTCCTCTAGGTGCAACCTTGTCTTGTGGAGCAACTGAAGAAGATTGGGCTCTATTGCCCTGGTTTCCACTACCTTGCCGATTCTTACTATTGCCCTGATTTCCACTACCTTGCCGATTCTTAGGGATCTCTTTCATAAAGTGACCATCTTGTCCACACTTGAAAGAACTTGACTGGCCATCACGACACTTACCTGGGTGGGTTCTACCACACTTAGCATATGCATGAGCCAAGTTACCTCTTTGTGCCACACTACCCTGAGACTGCACAGGTCTAGCCGTGAAATGCTATGAATTCTGACTATTGTACTCACCTTTGTTTTGGGGTGCAGGTGCACTAGCAGATGATGGAGCAGGTCCCTTTGATTTTGCTGAAAGGACGAACGGTTCACATTACTTTTCTGCTACCCGGACTCATTCTCTGTCTTAGCTTTCTTATTTCTGAATTCCTCACTATCCCTCAGCTTCTCTTCCTCAACCTTCTGCACATAGACCATCAACCTTGATATATCCATGTCCTCAATTAGCATAACTGCCCTTCCCTCCTTGCTTGATAGACGGGACAACCCAGCAACAAACAAACTCATTCTACTCCTCATATCCGCAACCATCTCCGGAGCATAACGGGATAGTTGGGTGAACTTCAACCCATACTCATGAACACTCAGTGACTCTTCCTTAAGGGTAAGAAATTCCCGTACCTTAGCCTCTTTCAGTTCTCGGGGGAAGAAACTCCCCAAGAAGGCCTCCTCAAAACAGCCCAACTCGCACGTGGTGTATCCTCAGCTCTACCCTCCTTCCACTGGTCAAACCAAGTCCTAGCAACATTCTTCAGTTGATATGCAGCTAGTTCAACTCATTTAGTATCGCGGCAACGTGCATAACATCAAACACGTGCAAGCACGAATTAGAAGGAAACTTTTTAGAGATCAAACTCTAACGCACGAAACGAGTATGAAAGAAGTGAGAAAATTTCCTAAGTGTTGTAGCGTCCTAATTATTGATGTGGTGCACTTCATACTGATAACTAGGACTCTATTGACACGGCTTCATAGACTCCCTACGACTCCTGAACTCTGTGCTTTGATACCAAGTTTGTCACTCCCCAAGCCTACACACCGGACGTGGCTGGCACTCGAGAACCATTGATGGCCCCAAGCGAACCCTTGGCCTAGCTTACTTACTCAGCGGAAGACTTTAAGCATTAAGAAAAGAACTCAAATGCAAGATAATCAACTGTCTCAAACTAAACTGTTTTAGAAAATAAACATTTAACTTAGCCAAAGTGGCAACTCAAATCTGAACATAAGCCAATAACAAGATAATGACAAATGAACTAATTGACTGACTATCTATGAAGCCTCTAAAACTGAGATGGATGTCAGGACAAGACCCACGACATCCTAATGAACTAAAATACTCAAAGTAATAAAAGGGATCCTCTAGAAAGCAAGGAGGCTCACCGCCAGACTCTGAGGGCTCAACTGGATCAACGGGCTGGATGTTGATCCTAGTTATCTGTGTCTGCATCATAGAACAAAGCAGGCCAAATGGCATCAGTACATTGAATGTACGAGTATGCGAGGGGAATTCTAAGACAAGACATAAGTTTGAAAGGAACTGAAGAACTTAACTAGCTCAACTCAACCAAACTGATTTCAATATAAAGCAGTGTAAATAAATGCAAGTATAAAGAAAAGCTTTAAAACATGGTTTTTAACTCTGTGTATTAAGAAATACAATAATAACTCTATATATATGCAAAGATACAATATGAACTCTATTTGTATATGAAAATACAAAATATTTTTGATATATATAAAAATACAAAATACCGATGTGGGAGTTTCTCTAACCGACAACTATCACTTAAGAGTTATCGTGATGATACAGCATTTTGCCTCACGCTGTTAGGGCCATCCTATACCTTGCCACGAGTAAAGAACCTGAACTACTAAGTGGATCCACTAGTCTATACTAAAAAGCAATAAGGAATCATCTAAAAAGTATGACCATTTTTCTACCCATGGTGGCTACATGGTTTATGGGGGCTGTGAGTTGTCTGAACTCTCCCCCATATCGATGCTCAATACTACTCCAAAATATGATACTAGCTCTTATGTTTTAAAAAAAGCATATTTATTTATGTGATTTGAGATAATTGCTCAAAAACTTAGCTCAAAGTCTCATTACTGAAAAACTAGCTCAAAGGCTCTTTACTGAAAACTAGCTCAAAGGCTCTTTACTGGAAAACTAGCTAAAAGGCTCTTTACTGAAAAACTAGCTCAAAGGATCTGTTGGAAATCAAGGTTTCCTTTCTTCTTTAAATGTGAAAACATTTTACTCTTTGGAAATACATTGTCTCGATATAATCTTTTGAAGAAATGAACTTCAAACTTTACTCATTACTTAACTCAAAACTCAAATCTTAAAACAAAGTTAAAACATTTGTAAAAGACTCTTGGAAAACTCTATAAACTGCTCTTAACTTCTCTTAACTTGACTCTTAACTTATCTTGGCTTGACTCTTAACTGATCCTTGAATTGAATTATGGATTAAAGGATTGTGATTTGTGATAGGAAAGATCTCATGATGTTTAGGAATGATTTTAGATAGCTAAACATGAGAAATGATCAAGAAATCACTGCCTGGAAGCGAGTCCGCGACGCAGAGATGTATTTAAATTTTTGGTCGTGAAAATGATTTTTGTGGCAAAACGGTCCGTGACCGCTCCGCGATGCGAGGAGAGCTTTTTCAATCTTGAAGAATAGGTCCGCGACGCGAACTTGGTACGCAGATTCTGCCGACTTGTTCCTTCTTCGTTTTCAAACCCCAAATCACCTAAATTTGATTATTTTTCTCTAATTCTCTTTAGATTCAGATACCCATCATATGTACACAAGAATCTAATCAAACACAACTCTAAAATCGACCTTAAACTCTCAAGAACTCCTA
Source organism: Solanum stenotomum (assembly GCF_019186545.1). Classification (NCBI taxonomy): domain Eukaryota; kingdom Viridiplantae; phylum Streptophyta; class Magnoliopsida; order Solanales; family Solanaceae; genus Solanum; species Solanum stenotomum. The sequence goes on from NC_064293.1 coordinate 7,052,815, forward strand.
AATCTCATCCCAAATTCAAGAACGAAAGTAAATTCAAGAACACACATCAAGAACATTCAAACTTTCAACTTTTAGGATGAATTCATGCTGAATTAAAGATGTTTGGCGCGTTGGTGAATGAACCCAACGCTGTGTGAACTCACATACCTCGTAGGGATCACCTCTTGATGAAATCCACAAGCAATTCTTCAACAACTTGACGATTCTTGCTCCTTCTCCTCCTTTCTCTTCTTCTTTTCTCTTTTCTAAAACCCTAACTCAATATCGTAAAAGCGTAAACTGAATCCTATCAGTTTAGACCCCAATTAATTACCAAAAACGAAATTAAGTCATGAGGTATGGAAAAGACCATAATGTCCTTCTAAAATCCGGATTGGACATTTCCTTATTCGAACAACTCAACTTTCAATGGGCATATCTCACTCATACGTACTCGGAATCGCACAAACTCGACGGCGTTGGAAAGATCATTCCAAGATATTTCCTAAGATATCTAGAAACACACCTAACTCATTCTGAGCTAGAAGTTACGGTAATTTGAAGTTGACCAAAAACTCAACTTTAACACACTTAACAATGTCCATATTTTCTTTATACTTTCCAAAAATGAGTATTTCCTCTTTTAAATTCCTTTTTAGTTCTTTCTAGTTACGGGGTGTTACAACAACACCAACATTTAGAAACAATATTTATCCCCATATGTTATAGTACCTCATCTATTGGGACCCTAAACTGCCACATTCTCCAAAGAAAGAAAGACATTTTGAAAGGCAACTTTTTACTCCACATGAACTTAAAATTGTCTTCCTCCTGATCCTTCTGCCTGATATAATTCCAAGCACTTCTTACAGAGAAATAACCATTTGGTTCAAGCGTCCAAACTGGCTTGTCTAATCTGTTTGTATGCTTTGGTGGTGGAAAGTTCTTAATAATAAACTGAACATAGTCTTCAGGAAGACAAACACCCAACTTCTGCTCATCCCATCCTTGTACATCAATGAACTGCTCAACTTTTATCTATTTTCCTCTGCTTCTGAAATAATGTGATAAAGAGCACCCATTGTAGTCTAGTTGTCATACCAAAAACTAGAGTTTCCCTTTTCAATCTTCCACCCGATTCGATGTTTAGTAAGTTCCCTGGCAAAGATTAACTTCTTTAATATACTTCAATCTCCTCTGCTCTGAGCCACCACTAGATGGAGTTTTTTACAATATTTGCTAACCATTTAAGTCCCCCATATCGAAGGTTTAGTCCTTAAATTCCACCACAACTTGAAAAAAAGAGCATTAGACACATCAACAATAGACCTGAAACCAACTCCATCTCTGCCTTAGGAAGACATAGATTGTCCCAACTCACCCAGTGCCTACTCTTCTTGTCAATGGTGTTCTTCCAGAAAAACTTAGCAAAAATGCTATTGAAGTTGCCTTATTACTCATTTAGTAGGATTAAGGGCTGATAACAAATGAATTGAATTGCCTGTAAAACATGATTAATGAGGACTGCCCTTCCTCCATAGGATAAGAATTTACCTTTCCAACTTTGAACCCTATTTCCTATCTTCTTCACAAAAGTATCATAGTAGAAAATCTTATTCCTTCCATAAAAAATAGGACATCCTAAATGAATGAAGGGGAAAGTACCTTGTCTAATGCAAGTGATCTTCTTTATTCTAGCCATAATTCTTGTTGTCACCTTTTCATGAATGTAGAAGGCACTCTTGTCAAGGTTGATAAGTTGTCCAGAAGCAACCTCATATTTCTTCAGCACTTGCAGCATTAACTTCATGGATCTCTTTTATGTTGATACAAACAAAATGGTGTCATCTACATAGGCCAAGTGATTGATAGGATCACTCCATTTAGGAACACCAAAACCTTTGGAATCTTCCCTCTCATTAAGAGCATTAAGTCCCCTAGTTAAAACTTCAGCTGCAATAATAAATATTGTTGGTGATAAAGGATCACCTTGCTTCACTCCTCTAGTAGATTTAAAAAAACCCTTAGCCTGCCCATTGATAAGTACAGAATACCAATTATTTGCGAGTAATATATATATCAAGTCAATTAGAATCTTATTGAAGACAAACTTTCTAAACACCTTAAAAATAAATAACCATGATAATATGTCATATGCTTTAGTCATATCCAACTTCACTACCACATTAGCAGTTTTGGTACTAATTTTGATATCTCTGATAATTCCTTGTGCCAATATGATATTTTCCACAATGCTCCTTCCTTTAATGAATCCTATCTGATTAGGCGAAATAAGAAGAGGTAATAAAACCACCAATCTTCCATGAATAACTCTGGAAAACACTTTATTTATAAAATTACTTAGACTAATTGATCTGACATCCGAGAAGGACTTTACCTGGTCCTTTTTAGGGAGTAATACAAGATTCGTATGGGTGAAAATCTCGAGAACTCTTGACCCCCCAAAAAAGGTTGTACAACCTCAATTATGTCTTTCTTGATAATCTCCCAACATGTTTGATAAAGCATACCTGTGAAACTATAAGGACCACTACAACTTTCTCCATTAAGAGCAAAAACTACTGCTTTTACCTCTGTCATCAGGAAATTTAGTTAGTTCCTTATTCTAATCTTCATTAATAACACATGGCATGTGATCTATAATGACAAAATCTTCTGAGAAACAATCTTCTAAGAATTGGTTTTGAAAAAACCTCACTGCCTCATTTGCAATCTTATTTTGATCTTCTATCCACTCCCCTTCTGCATTTTGGATTCTATTCAACTGGAGCCTCTTCCTTCTCCCATTTACATAAGCCTGAAAGAATTTAGAGATTTTCTCTCCATCTTCAAACCATTTCATACTAGAATTTTGTCCTCCAGTATTCCTCCTCCAAAAAAAGATATCTGGACAAGTCTGTGTGTGCCTTGTGTAACCTTTCCCTATTATGTTGGGTTGGAGCCATCTCGAACTGCATTTCCTAAATCTGTAAAATTCTTCTAATGTCACAATTCTTTGAAAACTGTTGTCATACGTCTCCTTGATCCATTAGACCAAAAAACCTTTCAACTTCTTGATTTTATAATGCAATACATAAAAGGGGTTACCTTCAAAATCTGCAACCCACTGATTTCTAACCACATCCATAAAATCCTCATTCTTTAGCCAAAAATTCAAGAATTTGAATGGTTTTTAAATGACCCCTCCATTCTGTGAACATTTAACTTCTATTGGTGAGTGATCAGACCCTTTTTTTATCAAGTGTTTCACTGCAATAGTTGGGTATATGTCTAGTAATTTTTTATTACTGAGAACTCTATCCAACCTCTTAAAAATACAGGCATTATCAGTTCTCCCATTCCACCAAGTATAAGTTCTTCCAGAGTACCTCATATCAAAGACACCACATTTATTTATACAATTAGAAAAATCTTCAGTCTCTTGGAAGAAAACTGGTAAGCCCTCCAATTTCTCTTCCTCGAAAAGAATGACATTAAAATATCCTCCTATTAGCCAAGGATACGGGTATTGATCAGTCAACTGTGTTAATGAAGCCCATCACTCCCTTCTAATATTGTCTGGACATGCAGCATAGACTATAGTGATCGTGACTTCTTCATTCCAATTTTGATGCTTAACCTTAACTGTTAAGTGTTGGACATTGTCTAACAGAATATTAATCTATATTTCCTCTCTAACAAAAAAAAAATCTTGCTTGAACAATTTGCTATAGCAGTATGATGCTCTAGGACCCTTCTATAAGTGTCAATATTTGATGAATCTTGAAAAGTTTCCATCAAACCAATTATCTAATAATGATTTCTCCTATTAAGATTAGTCAATCTCTCAAAAGCTTGTTGAGTATTGACTGATCGAATATCCCAAAAAATAGTTTATTCATTGGTATACTTGTTGAATTTTTTGAGGTGGCTAGCCTCAATGATAATGGTCTGATAGGAGGGGCCTCCTTTTTATCCTTGTTTCATTTAACTTTATTGTTACTACCTTTTTATTGCATTAACCTGCTTTGGTGATAAACCACTCTCCCTTGCTATTTTATGAATGTTGTTGATTATTTCTTCTCTAGTTCCATCCCCACTTATTTCTCCATCTATGTGTCCTTCAAACTTGGAAGTATCAATGAAGGATTGAGGAATTGCTTGCGAACTTGACATTACCTGGACTTCTGTTATAGCTACCTCAACTATATTTTCATTGTTGATTGTGTCAGTACTGTTTCTTCCTGAGTTTTGTGAGGACCTAACATATCATCATCATTTTTGTTGCACCTGTTGCTACTGCTACTACCACTATTACTGCCTTTTGAAGTGTTACTATCAAGAGTTCTCAATTTTGCCAAGTTAAGCGATTGCCCCTCATTTATTGTTTCTTGAACCTCCTCAATGTTTTTGTTATCTATCTCACCTTCTTTTGTCTTGTCTCTATGATGATGGTTGATATTTATATTCTTGACTTGGTCTGAAGGACTCAAAACATTCTCTGATGTATGTATCTTCTTTATAGCATTGTCCAGTTCATTTGTCGATGTGTTACTTGAAAAAAAAAAGGCTTTTTCCCCTCTCCTACCATACCCTTACTATTATTCTATTCATGTCCCTTTTGTTTCTGATTGTTGACCTCTGGGATAGCCACACCTTTATCTCCTTTATTGCATTCCTAATTAGTGCTTGGATCCTTCTCTGTAATCTCCTCTTGATGTTTTTCTAGTTGGGCAAAAGTATTTGATAACAAAACATGATTATTGCTTGATGTTTCCTGTTGTGGTCTTTTCCCTCTGTTAGGGGTGAAGACTCTCATGTCTTTCGTTGGATTCCATTTTTGCTTGATGTTGTTACCTTGATGCTTATACTTTTGTCTTTGAAAGTTCTCCTCCTCTGTTGCATTATCATTAGAATTATGACTCATTTTCTGATCTTGAGAGTGAGGTCCCACTACCTTGCCACTGGTAAGTGTTCAAACACCATCCTGATATTGATCTAATATCCCTATCTCTTTTGTCTCATTTGCTTCATGTGACTCTCTCAATTCAGGATGTAAAATATAACATTGTGATTCTTTATGCCCTTGTAGTTTACAATTTGTGCAATATTTTGGCATATAATCATATCTAATGTTAATCCATGTTGATATTATTCCTCCAGAATTAGCCTTTTTAATTCCAACATTGATCCTTTTGGGGAAATCTCTCAATAGGTCTACTTCAACCTTAATCTTGGCACAACTAGGTCTAGATTTATTCTTCGTTTCCATGTCCACATGAAGGGGTTTTCCCACTGCCCTTGCCATGGAGAAAAGAGATTATTTGACAAAAAAGTTTGGTGATAATCCAGGGAATGAAATCCATGCTAGAGTCGTAGTTGTTTCAGTCTCCGGATTAAACCAAGGTTCCCATTTGAGAGGTCTCATCTGGTAAAAATCATCCCTTGCTCAAAGAAAATATGCAGGTTTTTACATTACTTGAACATAATCTTCCAAAGTAGTGAGTCTAATCCAAACATTTTTGTCACGTAGAAATCCTATCTTGCACTCGGCCTTTATTTCACATTGCAGGGGTATAGTTCTCCTTATTTCTTCCATTTCAGGCCATCTGTATGAGAATTTTTCAATGATAGAAAATTGTATGTTTTCCTTTATGATCATGTTATTAACTTCTTCCTCTTCCCGTAAAACAAAAGGCTCACCATGGACATAGGTGATATTTTTAATGGGAATAGTATGATCAACAAAACTAACTTCTAGCATTAATGAATTCAAATATGTAGGTTGCAACAGAACTGGTGGGGGTTCACTACCTGGAAGTGGTGGCCAGCCATTGCTAGCTATAGCCATGTCAAATTCGGTCGATGATAAGCGGATCTAGGGTTGCGAGAGGCGCTGCAGCGTGAGTGATGAGTCCATGATTTGGATTCATTTAGGGCTTCATTTTAATATATTTAGTGTCCTCAAATGCATATTTTTTCCTAATAACTGATGTAAATCCTTGAATTTCAGGTATTTGGATTGAGGAAAAATGCATAAACACTTGACCAAAAGGAACAAAGCAGCTGAAAAGACGAGGAAAAAAAGGCCTGAAGATCACCTAATCCATTAGGCGAGTCACCGAATGGCTAATGTCTCACCTAATATTCATGTCTGCCAAGCCCTAAAGAAGAAAATGAAGTCGGCAATGGAAAAGAGCAGTCGGCGATAGAAAAGAACAGTCGACGAGTCGATGAATGGTTTTGCGATGCATTGCCATATCGCCCAAAGTTTCAGAACTTGAAGATGCTGAAGGCCAAAGCAATAAGGCGATGGAATTGACCAAAGGGTGGATTGCCGAATGGATCGGCGATATCGACTTAATGCACCGAATAGTCCTTCGCAGCACAATTTTTGGCGACTATAAATACGTTTTTATATTCTTAGTTTAGTATACAATTTTTAATCCAATTTTGTATCAATCATTTTATTGTTCACATTTCAAGTGTAGAGCTTAGAACTGAGTTTTTGAAGACAATATTTCCTTAGCTTTGAAGATTTGAAAATTTCCATTTCTAAGAAATTGGAAGTGGGTGTTGAAGATTCTTTATCTTAGACCTTTGTAAAGACAATATCAATCTTACCCAGTTGATGGAAACACAATTTGGTAACGATTTTTACCTTTTTATGATGTCTAGCTAAAACCCCAATTCTTGGGGTGTGATTATGTGATCATGGGTTGATTTACCTGCTGGGTATTGTTAATTGATAGTGGAAATGATGTTTAAAAGTGATTTCATTCCGTAATTGTGGCTTAAGCTAAAGGGTTTTAGTTGCAAATGCAACTCTACCTCCGTATTTTTGGCTTGCTTAAGAGAGAGGTTTTAAAACTAAGATTGTTGAATTGATCATCTGTGGGTATTGGGTTGTCATGGGTTCAGCTCAAGAGAGTGAACCATAAATCCTTTTCCACACATTCAGCTCGAGGGAGTGAATGGACTAAAATGAAGGTAGTTACTAATTGTTGCTTATTGGTGTTCGAGAGAAACCAATTTGATTTGGGGTAAATTGTTCGAGAGAAAGTTTATCCTCACTAAAGTCTTGCCTATTCATTGATTTACAACTATTCACTATTAATTGCAATTACCCAATTGTCTACCTTAGCCCATAATCCAATCACATCCCAAGAACCCGTCTCTATATTTGCTATTTATCATGTTATTTGTTGTTGTAGCTGATAGTTGAAATCAAATCCCCCTGATATTTGACACTTGGTCACCCCTAATTTGAACCATGCTTTTATTCGTATATGTTTTTAGCTATGATTAACTTGATCATATTCATGCTTTTCTATTGATTCTCAAATAAGTACCACTCTCTTGGGACTCGACTCCAACTCACATAGTTGGGTTATAATACTACTTAACGATCCTTTACACTTAGTATTGGATGAAGTGTCTTTGATGACATTATAATAATTAAAATGGCTCCGCTGCCGGGGAGTAGAGTTACTTGAGAATTTTTAGTTAAGCTGAATTTTGTTCTTATTAGTTTTAGTAAACTTACTTAATTTTTAGTTTTGGTTTGCGTGTTGCTATTTTGAGCAGAGTTACTCGAGATTGATGATGTTTAGGGATAACATCCTAAACTTCAAGTAATTAGAGGGTGAGTCCATGTATGAGTTGTGGCAAAGGTTTAAAATCCTATTGCAGCAATGCCCAGCTCATGAGATTCCGGATAAACTGCTTCTGGAATGTTTCTACCGGGGTCTTAGCCCCAAAAATAGAATAATGGCTGACCAACTTTCTTCGGGCTGCTTGATGCGACACTTCTATGAGACAACAGCTTAACACATTGATTGTGTGTCCAAAACCAACAAGGAGATTGAGAAGGACCAACACTTGGCCACATTGTTGGGTCAGCTGGATATCTTGGCCCAAAAGGACAAGGACTTGGAGGTACTGTCCAAAAAGACAGACAGGTACATCCCCCCTGTGTCGAAAGATGAAAAAGCAAGAGGGCGGGAAAATTGAAGAGGTCCTCTTACTCATTCTACACAAAGTTGAAGGACACGACAGAGTGTTGGGGGAGATAAGAGAAAACGTCTTGATGTTGAGCCAAATGACAACCTCACATTCCATGCTCATTCAGCTACTAGGGTTGGACCAAGTGTTGAATGACGTCTACCTAGAACCAGAAGGGGGGCTTCCTTGTGAGAATGAGGCAAATTTCACTAATGGAACTTAAGTGGGGACTCGCGTCGTGCCACAACGTTAACTAAGGTGCTTCTTGGGAGGCAACCCAAGGTTTTATCGCTTTAGTTTTTGTTTTGGAAATAATGGTGTGTTGATTGTGCAGGTTAAAGTGTGGAAAGTGGTTGAAAAGTGCAGGTTGGCGAGATAAAGGTCCATTCGGCGAATCGCCGAAGAGTTCAGTGACCCCGACCTAGACCGATGTTGGAGTCAAGACAATATTACATTGGAGTCTGTAAAACTCGGCGAGCCCAGGAAACGATTGACGACTAGTCGACCAAGTCGGCGATCACAATCTAATCCGCCGTTTGGATCCCCACAATAACTGGAGATCTTGTAAAACTCGGTGAGGTAAATGACCACTCGGCGTGTCGCCGAGTGGGTCGGCGAGCATGACTAATATCGTCAAATGGGTGAGAATTGGACAGTTTTTAAAAAGCCAAAGATTTAAACTTTCTAACTATTCACTTTCCCTCCCTTTTGATCCTCCCAAAACTCACAGCTGCGCTTTAGTTTCTATATTGTTGCATTTCTATAGTATTTTAGTCATTGATTTGTGCTCGGATTGGTATTACATTGTTGCCTAACATTTCAATATCAATTTAATCGGCATTTAAGGTTGGGCAAGAGCTTCCACCTGGCAACAAAGGTAAGGGCAAGGCCCATATCTAACAGGGTGACTACTGGCTCCCAGGATGCCCTATCTGAGCCTGAGGATGACCAACCCCTACAGTCTCGGCGGGCTGAGATTCGAGCTAGATCTCGCCCTGACTTAACCAGAGTCCCTCATACTCCCACACCAACAGATTTAGTGCCAGCTCCGGCACCCCCTGTGGCTCCTGTGCCACCAGTCATCCCTCCTCCCAAGCTTTTGAACAGATTGAAAGGTGATGGTTTGCGAACCATCCTCGAGGAGAAGTTGTTATCGACAGATAGCCTGGAAGGCAAGTACTCAGATGTGCGGGACACCCTCCATTTCCACATATTCGAGCAGTTCACCAGGCCCTGAGGCCTCTATATTCCTTCATGGGTCCGGGAATTCTACACAGCATACAGTGACTTGGTCCCAAAGAGCAAGAAAAAGGCAAGCGAGTTTAGACAGATTAAGTCGGTCATGGTTCAGGGTAAAGAAGTTAGGTGTAGCAGTGAGTACATCTACAATGTTTTCGATAGGACTGTGCATTCTTCAAGTTCTTAAGAGGGCGACATGCCTTGGGTCTATCATATCAAAAAGGCGCATTGACCTGGGACTTATCATTGAGCAGGAGATGACCATAAGGGCCAAGTAGAGGCAGACTTCTTTTCCATTCCAGTACTGATCACAAAGCTATGTCGGCGTACTGGAGTGCCTCGGGATACTGCGAGAGATTTTGAGGTTACCCTTTCCTCTTCTACTGACATTCGACGTATTGAGGCTGAGTATACTAGAGAGGAGGTTGATAGGAGGAAGGCATCTCCAGTGGACACATCCCCGGAGGTCGATATAGATTTGATACCTATAGAGGCATCTTTGCCTACTCTGGCCTCCAGGCCTTCAGGTACGTCTGCCCCTTCCTCTTCTTCATAGGCTCTAGGCACCTCCACTTCCTCCTAGCTGGCCCAGATTACTCAGGTAAAGATCCTGAAGATTAGGCATCTGGCCTATTCAGCTGACGTGAGGGCGACCCGACTAGAGATATCCATCCCTTAGATGACTGAGAGTGTTATCACTGCTGCACTGACCCCCCACTAGACTTCCATTGATACTCTCACCACGAGAGTTCAGGCTTTTGAGAGTAGACAGGGGGAGACCTCCGAGCTTATGACTTTGAAAGCCGAAGTTACTGATTTGAGAAAGGATGTAGACTATCTAAAGTTTATTGACTTCACTTCATTACTGGAGGTTACAGATGATTTGGATGCTCCTGAGACTTCTGAGATTCCTCCGACTACCACCGGAGATGTGCCTAGGGATGATCTAGCAGTTGATGAGTCAGAGGCAGAGACCAACGAGGAGCTGATAGAGATCAGTTAGGAGAGCATATATAGAGACTTGTCGGATCTTGAGGAGATGATCGTGCAGTCGGTGATCCAGACATCGCTGACAGAGGCATCTATGGGTGGATCTAGTAGATTTGTTCCTTCTGAGGTGACTCCGGCACTGATGCGCAAGATCAGACTGATGCACGGGGCACTAATGCCCAGACAGATGGAGCGACTATATAGACATGATCCCTCTTTACCTCCCTCTATGTCTTGCTTTATTTTAACTTTTGGATATTTTTTTTTTTTTTGCATTTGAGGAAAAATGAATTTATTTGTGGTGGGGTAAGGCCCACCTTTTGTGTGACCTTTTGTGACTCTCTTGTTTTGTGTATATATTTGGGTTTTGAGCTATAATTGTGTGTTACACTATTTTTGTGGATGATTGTGCTTGTGGCTCCTTGTTTTAAATTGCAAATGATTTTTGGACCCTTTCGAAAAAATTGTGCCACCTCTTGTTTGTGTTAAATGTGGTTGTTCTCTTGCAAATTTGAGCATCAATTTTGATCAATACCAATGACTTTAATAGTGCTTATAATTGAACAAAAATGAATGTGCGGCTACGATGAGGCCAAATGAAGATGCATAGACAACATGTGAACTCTTTGCATCTCGTTGTGACTAACTAAGTATCTAATTGAGTCTCTTGTTATGAACATTGCACACTAGCGAAAGTGTGGCGTCTTGTTTGACATTGGTGTCAATGCCTTGTGTGATGAACTTACCGTGAACCATATGTGATGATACCTAGAATTTTCCCCACTGGTCCGGTTAACTAAGTGAGGCAACCTCTTGAGATGATCTAAGGAAACTTTGAAGAGTGTGAAACAATTTGACATTATACCTCTTTTGTTGGCCTACCTTGTGAGTGTGTGAACCCCGCTTGAGCACCCGTTGAGCCTGAACCTTTTCTTGGAAGAAACTTGATAAAATTGTGATCTTTCGTGATCTATTACCTATAATTCTCATGATTTGTGGTTTGTTTGAATAGCCACCTTAGGCCAAAAGCCTAAGTTTGGGGTGTGGTGAAAGAGAAGGTAAATCAACAAGTGCAAGAAAGTTCCCTTTGACCCATGGTTTTGAGAAAAATGGAACCCCTCCATATAAAAAAAGAATAGAGAAACAAGAAAAGAATGAAAACAAAAAAGAATGAAAAAGTTGTGAAAATACAAAGAAAATAGGGTTTCCAACAGTCCATGGAAAGTGAATAATGGGTACTTTTGAGCACGAATGAGGATGATGAATAAAAGGAAAGAAAGTGTTGTTCACACCAAATGTCATGAGGATTACAACCATTGAGCCTAAATGACCATACATTTGCACTCAGCCCCGTTACAAGCCTTGAAAAGACTTTTTTTATCTTGAGTGAGCTGAAACAAGGGTTGATTGGAAAATACGGGCAAACCTATGGGTGAAGTCATGCATTGTGTTCATCTTTGTGAGTGTGAGTGTTGCATTTGATTCTGTAGCTTTAAATTGTGAACCATTGTGTGTGAATATGGAATCATTCTTTGTGTGAGGGCATTTGGGTACCTTTGTTGAGCTTGAATTTGCATTTGAAGCAAGTATTGTGAGCTTGAGATTCTTTGAGAATGGTGAGTCACAACTTGAATCTTTGAGTGCACAATTGATCCTTGCATGAGTAAGTTGAGTCTTTTTGTGTGCATTCATGATTGAGTGTTGTGTAGCACTGTTTGAGACATCCTTTTTGAACTGTTGAACTTGAGTTTTACTTGAGGACAAGCAAAAGTTTAAGTTGGATGTGTTGATGAGTCCACGATTTGGACTCATTTAGGGGTTCATTTTAATAGATTTAGTATCCTCATATGCATATTTTGTCCCAATAACTGATGTAAATCCTTGAATTTCAGGTATTTGGATTGAGGAACAAAGCATGGACACTATTGAGCAAAAAGAAACAAGGCAGCAAAAAGGACGAGGAAAAGAAGGCATGAGGATCGCCTAATCCATTGGGCAAGTCGCCGAATGGCTAATGTCTCGCCTAATGATCTAGTGTGCCAAGCCCTAAAGGAGAAATTCAAGTCGGCAATAGAAAGGAGTAGCCGGCGAGTCGTCGAACGGTTCCGCAATGCAATGTCATATCGCCCAAAGTTTCAGGACTTGAAGATGCTAAAGGCCAAAGCAAAAAGGCGATGAAATTGACCAAAGGGCAGATCGCCGAGTTGATCGGCGATCCCGACTTATTGCGCTGAATGGTCCTTCGCAGCACATTTTTGGCGACTATAAATATGTTTTTAAATTCTTAGTTTAGTATGCAGTTTTTAATCCAGTTTTTGTATCAATCATTTTATTGTTCAGTTTTCAAGTTTAGAGCTTAGAACTGAGTTTTGGAAGACAATATTTTCTTAGCTTTGAAGATTTCCATTTCTAAGAAATTGGAAGTGGGTGTTGAAGATTCTTCATCTTAGACCTTTGTAAAGACATTATCAATCTTACCCAGTTGATGGAAACACAATTTGGTAACATTTTTTACCTTTTTATGATATCTAGCTAAAATCCCAATTCTTAGGGTGTGATTATGTGATTATGGTTGATTTAGCTGCTGGGTATTGTTAATTGATAGTGTAAATGTTGTTTAAAAGTGATTTCATTCAGTAATTGTGGCTTAATCTAAAGGGTTGTAGTTGCAAATGCAACTCTACCTTCGTATTTTTGCTTGCTCGAGAGAGAGGTTTTAAAACCAAGATTGTTGAATTGATGGTCTGTGGGTATTGGGTTGTCATGGGTTCATCTCGAGAGAGTGAACCCTAAACCCTTTTCCACACATTCGGCTCAAGAGAGTGAATGGACTAAAGTGAAGGTTGTTCCTACTTGCTGCTGATTGGTGTTCGAGAGAAACCAATTTGATTCGGGGTAAATTGTTCGAGAGAAAGTTTATCCTCACTAAAGTCTAGCTTATTCACTATTAATTGCAATTACCCAATTGTCTACCTTAGCCCATAATCCAATCACATCCCAAGAACCTGTCTCTATATTTGCTATTTTTCGTGTTATTTGTTGTTGTAGCTGATTGTTGAAATCAAACCCCCCTAATATTTGACACTAGTGTCACCCCTAATTTGAACCATGCTTTTATTCGTAAATGTTTTTAGCTATGATTGACTTGATCATATTCATGATTTTCTATTGATTCTCAAATACGTACCACTCCCTTAGGACTCGACCCCAACTCACATAGTTGGATTATATTACTACTTAACGATCATTGACACTTAGTATTGGATGAAGTGTCTTTGATGACGTTACAATAATCAGTGAACAAGAAAAATTATTTGAATTTTGACCAATACTTCTTCCATTTATATAGTCTTTTATTTTGAGTGTTTTGCTGTTTTTTTTTTGTTTGAGTCATACTATTTAGTTGTGAATTTACTAATGTCATGTTTATCTCGAGTCAATCCTGTGCTTTGTGAGTGTTCTGCTTGAGGACAAGCAATAGTTCAAATTTGGAGGTTTAATAGATTGGTATTTTAACAACTTATTCATCTCTTAAACGTGTATTATTATTATGTTTTAATGCTAATGAAGAGATTTTAGGCTCTTGTTCTCGTACATGCAGACATTCCTTGGAACTTGAGAAGAATGAAGGATTTGAGCTGAAAAATCACTAAACAACTTGATAAGCAACCGATGCTTGGCAGAAGTGCACTTGAGTTTTATAGGTGCAACAGATTTAAAAGAAGAAGAAATTTCAACTTGCACCTTCATGTAGCAGAAGTGCACTTACATTTTGCAGGTATAAATGCAGGCTCTACTAGACAAAAATGATATTAAGTTGTTGACGCATATGCGTGTAGCACAAGTGCATATGTGTTTCGCATATGCAATTCTAGTGAGGCCGATGAGATTTTAAGGGCAATTTTGTACTTGAGCAAAAAAACTACCTTTGGAAGGTTTCAATGTCAATTTAGGGATGTATGTAATTTTGTACTATACTCTTCTTCCCCAATTGAGATATTAACAATATTAGACATTGTAGAATCAAGTAGTAAGTAAAACACCATTTGTGATACATTCAAGCTTTTATCTAATTCTAGGTGTTGAATATGAACGTAAAAGAGTGTTACTATTATGGTATATCTTTCATTTCTTATTTATGAGTAACTAAATTTCTTGCTAGGGTTGTGCGTGCATGATGAGTGTGTAAACTTGATTGGATTGTGAATAAATATTCTTAAAATTAATTATTAATATATATGGATTTATTGTTGTGTTTGAGACGTTTAGATAAAAATTGATGATTGCCAATTGATTGAAATCTCTAATCACTGGGAAGTGGAGTTGGGTAAGAATTCTATAGTGAGGACTTGAAATTTAATATTTGAATTTGAGGTACAGATTGTCCCAATCCGATTAATTTTCCATTCAAGGATTAAAGGTAGAGATAGTTTATACTCACTCAAGCCAAAGTTTGGATTTTTGAATGGCAAGGTTTATAGTTCGGAAAAATCCAAGACACAAGTATTCATTGGAACGAGAAAACTCTGAATATAGTTGTTAGTCAAATGTTATCCATGTTATGATTGATTGTGGACTAGTTAATTATTAACTCTCAAGTTGAAGCCCCATTTAAATTGCACACACCCTAGTCTTTTCCGTTCTTGAAGAAATCCCTTGTTGTGTTGCTTAGGATATGATACTTGTGATGTTGAAACAATTCTCCTGTTATCATTTTTTCCCGTTTTAAATTTAAATAATTGTTTGTGATATGATATGCTTGTCATGTTGAATTAACCAATGAATAATATGTAATCCTTTTCACCAATCCTCGTGGATATTAATATTAATATTTCAAAATAAGAATTTAGATTAAAAAAAGATTAGTTTTTTTTTTAAAAAAAAAAGAAGTGGATTGACCCGGCATATCCCGCAGCCCACATAGTGTGTATTGAGCATGATGTGTTCTCACCCATCAAAATAATGGGCTCGTAACCTATCCTTGTCTGTAAAATTCCAAAACACGTATGGGCTAATCCAAATATGCTGGACCAAATCATATTGACAACTCCAGATTGGCAAGGTTCACGTGAGAATCTCAGTGATCTACATCTTACCATCTTAATCACAAAAAAAGTATATTCTCTTCCTAATATATAAAAATAAAATATCTGGTTATATAGTGATGCAGTTTGTGTTTTAACTACAGTGGAATCTCATATCTAAAATCCAATTGGGTAAGTTTTCTCTTTGTTCTTTGTGAAAGTACATCTGGATCAAAATACATTCTAGATTTGCTTGAAAAATATGATTTTTAAACTTATATTAAGTGAATTTTTACATTAGCTTTTGGAACAAAGTTCAGATTTTGTTGAAATTTGGCTCCTTTTTACTTTTGAAGCATTAGG
Source organism: Solanum stenotomum (assembly GCF_019186545.1). Taxonomy (NCBI): domain Eukaryota; kingdom Viridiplantae; phylum Streptophyta; class Magnoliopsida; order Solanales; family Solanaceae; genus Solanum; species Solanum stenotomum. The sequence continues at coordinate 7,068,414 of NC_064293.1, forward strand.
CAGTCTGTAATGTTTAAACAAGCTTAATGATTCAAACCAGTGTAATGATAATGGAAAAATGATTGTCTTAATAAGTTCAATTTCAGAGCTACTTTTTAGTTCCTGCTATATGATTGAGTGAACCATAAGACAACCTTTAGATTGAAATTCATTTTAAACTAGGTGTATAATGATTTTGATAAGCAATTATTTCTGTCTTCTCTTCTCCAAATTCACATATACATGTCTTAAGCTGCTTTTTGTTGATAATTAGGAAAAGTGACGAGTATTAACTAAATCATAATCTAGTCCTAATATGATTCATGGTTTCCACTTTCCACTGGACTTATAAATTGCTCTCACTACTAACTCTAATGAAGAAACTATATTGTATATTTTATGTATTGTGGTTCTGTCAAAAAGGCTACATGAAAGCACGAATTAATTACATTTTTTAATCTTATGACTGTGTTTTTCATTCTGCCATTATACTGTTATTATGACGATATAGATAAACAACCATTTCGCTTCAATCAAGATTTGCATTACTACCATCTCATTATTGTTTTTGATGATGGTAGTCTTCGGGCCAGTTTGTGCACACCTCGACTATTTTGCTGGATGCCTACTTCCTACCCAACACAGGTGTTGGCTAACTTTGTCAACCAAGGCTTGGGCATATTTCTTTGCCTATGTTGGGATTTGAACCTGACACCTTGTGGTTCTTCTCCCACTTCATTACCATTAGGCAACACCCTGGTGCACTTTCAGAAAATCGTTCTTTTCTGCTATTTTCAAACTTATTTGTTGTATCCTTGTTTGTGTCCTATCAACTGCAACTCTACGTATCATTCAGCTCATCTGCTTCAATGGTCTAAATCTATTTGCATTTGTCTAATAAAAGATCATTTTGTAATTTGAGTTCATAAGGTAAACACCTTCTCCCAATTGTAACAATATATCTATCTGTAGGTGTCTAAATTCATTTGTTTGTTATACTTGCCTAAGAACCCAAATTTTATTTTATTTTTAAATGATAGCAGAAATAAAAAACATGTACAAAGAGGAGAAGGATTATTTTCCTAACATTATTTTCATAAAAGATCTATTCTAGTGATCATTGTTTTCACCTTCTCTTGGTCATGTCAAACATAATTCTTTAGCCCCTACCCCTTATTGGTTTCCTCACTCGAAACTAAATAGAAATTAACTTTTTTCAGCTAACTCATACCAATAGAATATCTACTCAATTTTCCTTTTGACTTCTAGAGTATTTTCTCAGGTTGGCCACCTTGGAGAAGCTTATCAAGAGTGGGTTCACCAGCCTATAGTTAACAAGGAAGGACCTCAATTTTTTGAAAGTGATTTTTGGGAGGTATTGCTTATTTAATCCTTCTTGCCATGGAAGTTAACAGGTTCAAAGGCTGCACCAACTCAAGTTGGATTTGGCATATATCCACGAGGGCTCACGATTCATTTGGAACTCTGTGCACGCAAATGATTTATGCTACCCCACAGAATTTGATATTCTAGGCTCAATGAAGATTAGGAATGGCAATAGGGCGGGTTGGGGTGGGTTAGGTCGGGGCAAGCCTCGACCCGCTAAGATTTAAATCGGACCTACCCCGCCCCATTTCAAATATTTTCAATGTTGTAACCTGCCCCGCCCCGCCCCACCTCACCCTGCCCCGTTTAAGTTTTAATTTGCACTTTTTATATGTTTTATTAATTCTATATACTTGTTCTTAATGGCAAAGGAGAACCATTATCAATACAAAAAAATCATCAAAGAAAAATCTACCATTAAAATATTCTACTATTTAAATTGTCCAAAATAAACTTTCCTCCACCTACACAAACACACCCTAAAAGATTCCATATTCAGAAAAATCAACAAAAAAGGGAAAAAAACCTTCTGGAGTCTACACTTTTATCGTAAGTTATAAAATTCAATATATTTTGTTCTATATCTTTGTTGTTAGCATTTCTTCTGCGGAAAATAGAAGCAAAAGCTTTAAGAAAGTACGTGACTTATTCATTTTAACAATAAGTGATTTTCAATCATTATTGAATATCTACATCTTAATTATTTTTAAAGTCCAAGTATATTCAATAAAATATAAAAATTAAAGAGGAGAACAAAATATAAATGTCACCAATAATTTATAATGTTAATCTCCATTATTCTATTTTGCTTTTGGGATCAGCCAAAGATCAGCTGAAATAATGGGCATTTTGGCCCAACAAAACCCATCCCTGTCCGGCCCTTTTAAAGTTTTAAGAATATTAACTTTGACCCGCCCTGCCCTACCCCGCCCCATTTAAGTAGTGCCCTATCTTGCCCCGTTAAACCCTTGCCCTGCCCCACCCTATCTTTGCCCCACCCCATTGCCATCCCAAACGAAGATGTCAAAATTTCCAACAAAGGTCCATCTAGAAGAAAAATAGATCCTACACCCAAACTTAATTTGAAGCCAAAATACAGACGATAGCTCGAAATGAGCCCAGAAGCCTCGGATCCCGTACCAAAGGTTTTCCCAGACCAAACTCACGTTCCTTAACCAATAGAACCGTCAGAATTGCATTCTAAAGCTGTCTACTTTAAGTTACGACCGAAGCCAAACGTTAAAGTTTTAGAAGCTCCAAAATATGAAAATTTACACAAAAACCAAAATGAATGACTAGGTGACCGAATTGTCAGTTCCATTAAGTCATAAATGACTTGGCTCGCTCTAAGAAACCTCTAAAAGTTGAAAATAACGCAATAAAGAGGAAATTACCTAGAGGGTCATTACACCGAATGAGGAGGATTTGCGAAGTGTTGAACTATGAACTACTACTCTCCACCCACAAGCCTGAGAATGATCACTCATATCTATATTACTTGGAAAATGTAGTGTATTAGAGGTATGCAACCAGTACGGGGAAGATACTGAATATGTAGGAACAAAACTAAATAGCTCAATTTATAACTATATTATAAGTTGTGAAAGGGACCATAATGAATCTTTCAATTATATGTAAATATCAACCAAAGAAGAATTCAGTGAAAGATCATAAATAAATTAGTCTGAAAGAAAATGTACATCTGAGACCATACTTTTCGAAATCATATCTAAAAGGATATATATGTGAAAATAATTTATCTGACATCTTATCTATTACTATGTGTATGTAAAAATTATAATGTTTAAGTGAAGAGTTTCTTATAATCGACATACACACTTTGAGCTCATAATGCACCAACTTACCTGATTGGGGAGGGCTTCCCTATGCCTTGACGGGGTATAGAACTTATCTATCTATTGTGGATCCACTAATTGAGCCTCAAAGGGCTAAAAGATTTGATCATCAAAGTGACATACTTATAACCTACGATGACACGTAGTTATGGGACTTGAGTTTTCTAAACATGTATCCTCTCGGAGCTAAATAATCCTCCCAAAATAATATGCTCATATGATATTCTAATAGTTAGATAAATTATCTATCTGTCTGAATAAAGTGTGAGACAAAACTCAATCTTTCTTTCAAAAATCATATACTAAAATCTCTTCTAAAATATATCTCTCAAATCATGAGAAAATTTCTAGAACATGCATATCTTGTGGTTTCTTAAATAAATTTCATAATAATATAAAGACTCTAAAATCATGTTTTAAAATATAATGTTTATGAATCATAAACAGTAACATGTCAGAACTAATAAGCATAACAATGGAAAACTTGTTTACTAAGTGTCAAAATGAAGTGCAATATTCAAGAATCTATATAAGAAGTTCAAGAAATCATATCATTCAGGTCATAAATATGATAAATTCGAAAGTGGGTTTAATAACCCTAATTATGAAATCAAATTCATGAAAATTGAGAATATTTTGACATGAGGATGAAAAGAATTCCTCATTGAAGTCCTACACACCTGAATCTTAGGAATTATTAGAGGAAAGCTTTGGGCTTGGAACCTTATAGCTTCAACTTGAGAAATCCTTCTATGTATTTCTTGGAGATGAAGTTTGGGAAAGAATCTTGATTGAAAACCTTAGGATTCTTGAAGAGAATCTTGAACTTGGAGCGTTTAGATCTTGCGAAATTGAAGAAATTTCTTCCTTGAAGTTCTTGATCTTCGGGAGAAGGGAGACTTTGATTGAAATTTTGAGAGTTGCTATACGTATAAGGATGTTAATTGAGTGTATAAAGACAATAATAATCCTCTAGGAATGTAAGAACACCAGGAAAATCGAAAAAAATAATATTTTAATGAATCTTGTTGGCCAAATTAGCAATTTGGAGGCACCATCACCAAAATATTCGGCAGATCGCCAAAATGTTGCACCAAAATTAATAGTTTCGGAAGGTTTCCGGTCTATTTCGGTGATGCAATCCGTAATACACCAACAATTAGTGATTCGCCGAATGGACAGGTGTCATCGCCGAATTTTTCATTCAAGACATGTTCTAGTAAAACAATCATAACTTTCTACTTCGAACTCCGATTGATGCAAACTTGGTGACATTGGAAACAAGACTCATAGACCTTTAATTTTATAGATTATAGGCTAACAACTCTTTATATGCTAAGAGATATGATCATTGGAAATTGACCCTTGTATGAACTCATGTGAAAGCTTAGTCAATAGAAATGTTTTGAACTTAGTTTGGTGTTTGAGGTACCTTACGACCCTAAAACACATCCGATACACTTACTACACTTAGGGCCCATTTGAATTGGCTTAAAAAAGTAGTTTTTAAGTCGAAAATAAAAAGTCAAACTGAAATGACTTTTAAGTCAAAAAATAAAAAGTAGGGGGAGACCTACTTTTGGTTTTTGACTTATTTTAAGTCATTTTAAACTTATTTTAAGTCATTCTTGACCTTGCCAAACACTTCTCAACTTATTTTAAGTCATTCTTTTACTTATTTTAAGTTATTTTTTATATTTGTCAAACACTTTCAGAAGTCAAAAGCTGACTTAAAAGTAGGTTTGACCTACTTTTAAGTCAATCCAAACATCCTCTTAGTAAAGGACTTTCACATATATTTACAACTTAGAAATAATTGGGTTCATACTTATACACCTACAGAGGATGGTTCTAATCTTTTCTTTGAAGTTCAGGTGCGTTACATTGGTATGTATGAAAGAATATGTTAATTCCACAAAGTGTTTTCTTGAAAAATATGTGATTTTGTTACTATTTTTTTGGTGTTTGATTAGTAAGAAAATATTGACTAAAAATATTGACATTGTGATACGGATCTAGTGGCAAAACTATTGTGTTGTTAACCTCTTGGCTGATGACTTTCAATTTTTTCCATCGCAACTTTCAGGTTGTCATCTTCTACTTTACCAAAATGCTTTTTGTAATTGTTAGTTGTAACAAGTAATTCTGTTATATTATTTTGTTCATATATAAAAGAGTATTTGTTTTTCCTTTACCTTATAATTTAAAGTATGTTTTCATGTATCAATACAAATTTAATATCAGTATAATAAATTAATTACAATCACAATAATAATATTTACAAAATGGATTATATTGGGAGGTCGATCACATGTAAAAACTAAACATATTATATGTAACAAAATAATTTTAAAAAAATAAATTTTGGTGTTGTGAGTATTAAATATTTTGAGGTTGTGCTAAATTGCTTACCTGTGTAAGGCTCTCCTAAATCTTAGGTATTTTTGTGTTTTTCTTATTTCCCATGTGTTCCTAGAGACTGGACATATCTGACTATATTTTTACCCTTTTTTTTCCTTCATATTTTATCTTGATTTTTTTTTGTCTTTCCCATAAGAAATTTTCTCCAAAGTAATATTCAGAGATCAAACAACACTGTCATTAGGTTGTTCTTCTTTTAATTCTCTTTCTTTTTAGATCTATGCAATTTGAAGAATTTTTTTCTACTTTTGTTATGTCAAAACAAATTATTGGCTCAATCTTTTTATTCTATTTTAAATATTGGTTGATAAAACTTTAAAAACTTTTCACATGTATATCAACAATAATAATTTGTTTTTAGTTGTTTTGCATTTATTTGTATTTAACAAAAATATTTGTTAACATTCATATATATTTGTTTTTATGTTTGAGTTTTTTCATAATTAGTTTGTTCTTGTTGTGGTCCAGGGTGCCAAGATGGTGGCACAGGGATTCACAGTGGATTTAAACAAGCCACTTGTTTTCCAGGTCAGATATTACTATTCTCTTTGTTCCATTTTATGTGACATTCTTTCTGAAAGGCATTTTGAATGAATTAGGTGGGCCATCTTGGAGATTCATATGAGGAGTGGGTTCATCAGCCAATTATTAGCAAAGGAAGTCCAAAATTTTTTGAAAATGATATTTTAGAGCTTTTAACTCGAACGGTTTGGTGGGCAATTCCATCAGTGTGGTTACCAATAGTAGGTTGGTTGGTTTGGACATCATTAAAAAGAGGTGGTGGTATTAGTGAACTATTTTTGACATTACTTGGTGGCATATTTTTATGGACATTTTTGGAGTACTCTTTACATCGTTTTGTATTTCACATGAAGCCTAGTGGATATTGGGCAAATACACTTCATTATCTTATTCATGGTTGTCACCATAAGCACCCTATGGATGGACTAAGACTTGTCTTTCCCCCTGCTGCAACTGCTATTCTCCTACTCCCAGTAAGTAACCTATAACTACTTAATAACTAACAAAGAGTGCTAATTGATTCTAAGATGATGTATTAGCAACAATTAAGTTATTGCAGTTCGCTGAAGATCATTTTTGATGTAGTGAGCTCATCCTATTTATTGTTTTTTGAGAGAACTACTGAAAACACCCCTAAACTTGACAAAAATTATTAGTTTTCTCACTGAAATATTGACAGTCTTAAAAATACGTCTCTACTTGACTAACTAAACTTAGATACACTCCTGATTTCTACACGACATAGCAACACGGTCTCAAACTCTCGTAGGAGCATGAGACTCTTAATAAAAAGCCGAGAGAAGTGTTGAAAACACCCTTTAATTTGACGAGGATTTAAGGGTGTATTTCACCCATGTTGCAAGATGGGGGTGTATTTAAATTTAGTTAGGCAAGTAAAAGAGTGTTTTTAAAGTTGTCAATAGTTTGAGGATGAAACTAATAATTTATCCCAAGTTTAGGGGTGTTTTCAATACTTCTCTCTTATTTTTTTATTAATAAATAAATAAATACTCATCATGCATATCTTAATTATGCATGCAGCTATGGAGTGTAGTTAAATTGTTACTACCTTTCACATATGCCCCTGCCTTTCTTGGAGGAGGTTTGTTGGGTTACATCATCTATGATTGCACACATTACCACTTACATCATGGCAAACCATTCAAAGGAATTTCACATTCACTCAAGAGGTATCACATGGACCATCATTTCAAACTTCAAGATAAGGGATATGGAATCACTTCAAAATTTTGGGACATCATCTTTGGGACACTACCTCCTAAACCTACCAACAAAATTAAGTAATATTTCTTCCTACCTCAAAAGGGGAAATTAAACAAATAATGTAAAAATATACATATGACAAGTATATATGTTTGGATCTCTGTTTTCTTTTTTTGTTCATTCCATCTATAGTTTCTCTTTACCTTTGGTTTAAGTCTTTAGGAAATCTTAATTTCTGGCAATCAAAAATCCATTAGGATGAGTGACACTTAATGTGGTTCACATTGTAAATTCGTCTATCGTCTTATTTTGAATGCTTTTTTTTTCTCAATTACATTGTTACTTCAATCATCATACAACAAATTCAAGTTTGTTTCCACAAGAATTAATAGGTTACCCACTAGTAGTTTGATTATATAGTTTCTTTCATGATGTTAAAAGGAGTTGTTCACTACAGTTGGGATTGGAATCAAAAGTGCTTAACAAAATTGAACTTTTGCCCACAAAAAGATTGGGCCTTGAAAAATTGAGCCATCAAATTCTGAAATAGGATTTGAACAAGAGATTTTCCACAAGTCTTAAAACATGGTGCCAAATTCAACTATATATATATATAGTACTGTAAAGGTCCATAGTGATATGCTCAATTTACACCTCTTGATGAAGTATAAATTGATCGTTGAATAAATATAGAACCTAATGACGTTGGGTCGAATCCCACAAAGAGTATGGCAAGAATATTACTCATATATGTAACAAGAACAAATGATTTTTATTTTAAAATGCTTGCAGGAAGTAAAATTTAAAACACTTGATTGTGTTATAATTTAGTGACTAAAAACTCAGTTGTTATCAATAACTAGGCGAAACTAATTAAGGTTGTTGATTGCCATTTTAGGTCGTAACGTTGATCTAGTTATTTTTACGAAACTCTAGTTATATAATCTTAGGTGTAAAATTGTCAACTTTCTTAAGTAAAACTAGAGTCCTTCTGGTCCATCTAGAAGATATAACTCTAAGTTCTCGCGGTACTAGATATTATTTTTACACCTTTTAACTTAGGTCTCAAGTAGATTATCACCGTCATGTCTCAAATCCTTAGATGGAACATGAGTCCCAAACCCCTATTTTTTTCCTAATCATAAATTATTTTCAAAAGAAGTAAAAAGATCCCCTATTATTTTTCCTAATCTTAACTTTTTTTCAAAACAAGTAAAGAATCCCTTATTCTTTTTCCTAATCTTAATTTTTTTTTTACAAACAAGTAAAAAATACAAGCAAGTTCTAATACATACCTTCTTTAAAATACATACAAAACGAAAGAACTAACCACAACAAAAATTACTGTCTAGAATTTTTATCTATGTAAATGTATCTCATTGTTACTTCCTTTTTATGGCTCCACAACCCTAGCTAGGAGGTTAGTTACCCATGGAAAGTGTAGAAGCTGAATTGTAAATAAACAAAACATGCATACAATGACCAAAAGGAAGAATCAAGAACCAAAGGATTAACTTCAATAATCAACAATGGTCGAAATCCCAAAACATGTTATTCTTGCACAAAACACTCCAAGACTCGAGTAAAACCAAAAAAATTGAATATTCACACAATCATGTTAAAATTCTAAAATGAGGTATTTATAGTTTCTAAAAATAACAAAAAAAAAATCTGAATATATTAGACTTCACGTACCCACTGAGTGATACATCTCTGTTATGGTCGCAACAACTTGATTGCATCGGGTATCACGATGATTCTATTGCAAACTTGTGTCGAGTGAAAGGTGACATGAGGCCTCGCATTTGGAGTTGCAGCCGCATCATTTTGTCACAAAACTGGCCTTTTCAGCAACCATTCTGTCTTGAGTTATGGTTCGTGAACTGGTGATGCGGTGTTGCGTTTTAGCATGCAACTGCATCGCATCAACATTAATTCTTAGCAACAAACTGGGTGCTTATCTCCAGTTTCTTTTTGTACCTTTTTACTTTGTTGCACCCCAGATGCATGTAAATCATGAAAACTTAACTTTTTTTTTTGGGGGAGGGGGGGCATAAAATGCCATAACTACCACCTTTTTCAATTTAAAAAATGTATAATAAGGTAAGCTCAAGGAAAATATAAGTAGGTAAATTACCCACTTATGACAAATCCCAAACTAAAACTATTGTTAGTCCTCAGACAATACAAAACTTCAACAACACAAGACTCTTCAGCTTAGAGCATTGCTTGATTTATTTTTCTGTACTCGTGTTTTAGTATTTCCAAACATATCCACCTTATGCTTTTGCAAAAAAAGTCTCACCTTTTTTTTCTTTCTAGGCTGATTCAAGCCCTTTACATTCTAGGTTGATATGATTATGAGGGTTTTTGGGCCATGATTGGATCACCATTATGTCTATCAGCAAACATTGACTATCTATAAGCATTTAAAATGGTTACTAGTGTGAACATCACTACTCACCCCTATCTCGATTTCCACTCTTCACATGCATCGTATTTTTGCAGAGACTCGGACTCTTTCCTTTTACCTTTAATTCCCCTACTATATCGATCATGTAGTTAATTTTCTCCATGGCGTTAATTTGAGCCACCCATTTTATTTTTCACCTTTGTTTTGAATTCGGCTACCTTTATTGCATCACCTTTTTCTAAGGGCTTCCTAGAATAAAGGCTCATTTTTCATTAATTTATTTTATCCAAACAATTCTCCTCTGTATGGCAAAATTTCATACAATGATGACAAAATGTGGGTTTCCATTCATAGTCTATCTTTTGGTGGAAACATTCTGATGGGGATTCAATTTCAATATTATCCATCAGGGGTTGGTAAACATTAACCTTAACCAAAATACTAGCATAAGAAATATGTTCCACGGATGTTGTGACCCTATTCGTGTATATTGTCTTTCATATTGCACTTGTAATTTTACTTAGATATTTCTTTGAATAGAATCTGATTGGTAAGCCTCGTAGAGTAATCCACAAAGGGATAGTTGTGATACATTCTGGGTTGAAATCGAAATGAACCTCCTAGACTTGTAAAAATGAGTACCTTATTATGATAGGTATAAGGTCCACCCATCGTAACACCACGGATTCAAAAAGATAGAAAAAATGCAGCTTTCCAGGACCTGGTACCAGAACCACGAAAGCCACTGATGGTCAGTGGTCTGACATACGGTCCATAGGTGGGATCCATCGTTGGGGTCCAGGATGTAGAGATCTCTGATCCCACCCACGGCCGACCGGTACGGTCCGTGGTTGGACGTACGGACCATAGGTGAGGGTCAACAACTATTTAGAGGAAAATGGCTTTTGAGTCAACTTCAAACGTTCATATCTTTTAGCACAAAATGAATTAGGTGGCTCATTACCTATCAAATTAAAGATAATTGAATCTTCTTTCCAACTCCACCGAGTTTACTAAAATCCAAGCTCAGAGGAAAAAGTATGCTCATTTTAGTGAAACCCTATCGGGCAGAGCATGAACCACGATCCAGTCGACGGTTGGTAGTTCAAACGACGGCCAGTCAGTCCTGTAGTAGATGGCACTCGTCAGTTTTAAGTCAGGGTTGTTTTGGTCCTTTTCCCTATACATTAGGCATTTAAACTACATCGTTTTACTCAGTCTAAGACAAATAATCTAGTCAGAACCTACCTAGAACCCTCATTCTCCAAAAAATCACCCAACTTAGAGCGAAAGAAGAGAATAATCGATAGTTTATTCCAAAGAACAAGCATAGGTGTTCTTCAAGGTTCAACCACAAAATCTAAAGAATTTCTCTGTAGATTTAGTCACCATGTATGTGGGATTTCACTAGTGAGTTCCTTTCATCTACTAGGTCCCTAGAATTCAGTTAATTTCTTGATTCTACATAGCTTGTTTAGACCTAGGGTTTGTAAAATCTTGGGAATTTGTTGTGATTTCAGCTGCTATCGAATCCATAGTCGAAATAGTATGTTTTCTTGGATACTTTGCATAATTCCTTGTATAAAACTCAGAACCCTAGTTTGTATAAATTCTCCTAGTTCATGAATTATACCTGCTAGGTTAGTTAAACAGAAAATGTTGCATTCTCAGTTAGCATGACAATATTTTTAGTTATTCAGTATTAAGTACATTTTAGCTTCATAAGTATTCGGTTGGGAGTAGACTTAGCACCGAGTTGGACTAGGGTTTAGCGTACCCTCAAAGTCCCAGAACTACATGCCCGCATAAGATTATAAGTCCCCTCTATTGGGCATAAGTATGAGTGATCACAGCGCAGTCATGCCTTTATACCCCTGGCAAGGTATATTGGGCCCTCTCAATGAGGCGTATACATCAAACTCCATGTTTAGCTCACGTGCTTTATGTCGGTTAATAGTAGCTCCCACAGTCAGAATCTTAGTGCATTTGACCATGTATTTAGCATATACTTCAGCATTCAGTTCAGCATGTTACTTTCATGATTAGTACTTGGTCATTGCATTCAGTTCACTTCTTTTCAGTTATATGTCAGTACATATCTATATCTTGTTTCAGAATATATCATTGCTCATTTATGCGTTGTTCAACCTATATACTTTATTCAACATAGTATCTATATCTTGCATGCTCAGTACATTTCAATCAATGATGCATACTTTGCACAACATCATTTCATGATATAGGTTCAGGTACTCAACATCCAAACCATGCATAAATTGATTTTTGGTCCACATTTAGCAGCTTCAAGGGTGAGTCCTCATATTTCGAGGACAATAGACATGCGTTCTATTTTAGTCTTTATTTTCAGTTTTCAGTTTTGTTAGAGTCAGTTGGGGGCATGTCCCAGCAACTCAACTCAGTTAGAGGCTCTTCAGATATAGGACTATACTCAGCTTGAGAGTTGTTAAGTGTTGTTTCAGTGTTCACTAATACTCGTACATTGTGCTATATTTACATTTAGACTAGTTGGGATTTTTCTTCTTCAGATATCTATTGATTTAGCTTCCGCATAGTTTATGTTTTACATAGTTATTTTTAGTATGCTTATGATATACCAGACTCAGGGTTAGCTTGGGGTCTCTCGTGATCCTAGGTCCCGTGTTACGTCAAGGGCGTAACCTCATGTAACACCTCGAATTTGAAAGAGGAAAGTTTGGAAAATTATTGGAAGCTCCAAGTGTCACCAACAAGGACCAATCATGCCCCGTAGTTGGACCCATGCCCCGTAGGTGGGCCTCATGGGTAGAGTACCAAGGACACTATCTAGGACAATGAACCACGCCATGACCCATGCCCCATTGATGGGTCCACTGCCTGTGATTGGGGGAGTCGTCGATTGGCCCAAAATTCTCTGAATCAAACCACGGTCCATCAGTCGTAGTCTTGTGGGTCAAGCCTGAATGGTTATTTTATAAACTTAATGGTCTTTTCTGATTTTAACTAAATTGAATTGATGTCATTTTTCCTAGACCTAGACCACCTATATAAGGATTTTAGACCCCTAAACTCACTTAATTAAGTCATTCTCTCAAATCCCAAAATAAAACCCAAATCCCCTCTTTAGAAGTTGGAAGAAGAAAAACAAGATTGAAGCTAGGTCAAGATCAAGTCTCTGAATCTTCAAGATTTTGTGGGATTTGTGACTAAGTTATGATGGTGTTTCATCCATGGGATCCTTCCTCCCAAGGAGTCCCCTAGAATTCCATTATTTTAGGAAGAATTTCCTGAATTCTAGTTAGAGTTTCTTCCATTGTTGTGGGTTATGATGAATGTTGAGCTAGTTGAGTGGATTATGATTATTTATGGTTGAATTAATAGAATTGCATGTATTTAGGATGAAATTACATGTACCTATACTTGTGATTTTAGGGTTGAATTGATATGTTAGGTTTGATGCCATGTGAGAGAAACTATATGGGTTAGATATCTCCTTCTAGGATTGATGATTTATGACTATAATTGCTTTAGATTGAAGCATATATGATGAATATGATGTTAATTGCTTGAGAGTAAATCATAGATGATGATCATGAGATATAGTGCTTTGAGAGTAAAGACTATACTATGAATTGTTGACTGACATGTTTATGATGTGGAAGGGATACTTCCCATAATGAATTGATAAGCATGATTGAATAAATGTGAAGGGTTTACTCACATGAATGATTCTAGGTTGAAAGGATTGGTCACCTAAAATGAATCTAGACCAAAATTCTTAATGAATGACGAGGCTAGAGGCAATTACCCTTGACATCCCTATGTAAGGATATGAGGTGATTTCCCATACTCCTTAGAATTGAAAAAGAGGTGAGTCCCCATGTTCTTACTATGATGAATGGACATGGAGGCGAGTACCCATGTTCCTTATAAAATGATGTGGAGGCGAGTACCCGCATCATAGATGAGATTGTGCAGGCGAGTACCCGTGATCTAAAAGTAAGGCAAGAGGTGACTACCCATTAGCCTTTATGAACTAGGCATTGAGGCAAATCCCCATTTCTTTAAAAGTAAGTATGACTAATGTGATTATGATATGAAGTTGACGTGCTTGGAGTGTTGCTAGATATGCCTTCCATGATGTAAGCTTGACTAGAGGCGGATGACCTAAGTCTTGGCTAAGGTTAAGTAAGCTTAAGTAAGGTTACTCAAGGGAGTATTCCTCGTTCATTGTGATGTTTATTATGCATTTATTATGATTATGCCTTATGTATTATATTGAATAATGTGTATGCTATGTGTTTTGTTAGCCATCATATTTAGTATTTGATTGTACTAGAGCATACTCTTGCCTACATTCTTATCAAATGTAGGGTCTGGCGACATTGATTCTCACACTCGGGGCTAGCTTCGTTGTTGATCAAGAAAGTGAAGTTTTGGTAAGTATTCATTGTGTTCGAGGATGTAATCACCACTTTCCTTTATGTCTTGGACTATTGTATGGGTTGTGACCCAAGACTTTATTCATGTTATTTAGATGGGTTGAGATAGTTATGTTCGACTTCCGCTCATTTTTATTAAAGACTTTGATTGTATTAAAAAGTTTTAAATTCCCGCACTTTTCTAATACTTTATGTTATGATATGCTAAGTGGCATGTTTGAGGCCTCTCGGGGTCTTATACACCTTGTTACATCTAGGGATTACCCTTGGGTCGTGACAAACTTGGTAATCAGAGTACAAGGTTTAGAATAGTTCTAGGATGTCTCAGACCACGTTTAGTAGAGTCTTGTTCATAAGTGTGAAGCGTGCCACATTTATGAATGAGAGGCTATTAGATGTTACGAAACTTGACTTATTCACTTCTTTAAGTCGTGCCATAGAGTCTAACTCTATAAGGTCTTTTTATAAATCCTTACCCGATGGTTTTCAGGATATGAATACTAGAAGGGCTAATGCTAGAAGGATTGAAGTAGACAATGTTGATCAAGAGGTTCCTCCTAAAGCTCCTCATCAAGCTTCGATTGATCATTTGCCTGATAATGTAACAAATGTAGAGTTTAGGTCGGCTTTCCAAGTGTTGACTCAAGTCATGACAGATCAAGCCAATAGAGAGGTGGTTTCTCCCGTGAACCCAAATATGGGTACGACAGCGTCAAGAGTGAGGGACTTCACAAGGATGAACCCTTTGGAATTTTATGGCTCCAAAGTTGAGGAAGATCCTCAAGAGTTTATCGACGAAGTCTACAAGATACTTGCTATTATTGGTGTGACTCCAGCAGAGAAGGCGGAATTAGCCGCTTACCAACTCAAAGGGGTTTCTCAGATTTGGTTCAATCAGTGGAAAGAGGCAAGGTCGGTGGAAGCGGATCCCATAGAATGGGATTTCTTGATCGATTATTCCCTCTTGAGATGAGAGAGGCCAGGGTACTTGATTTCATCAACCTTAGGCAAAGAAATATGAGTGTAAGGTAATACTCTTTGAGGTTCACTCAACTATCCAAGTATGCTCCTTCCATTGTGGCAGATTGTAGGGCCAAGATGAGTAAGTTTGTGTCGGGTGTGTCTGAAATGGTAGTCAAAGAATGTCGCACCGATATGCTTGTCAATGACATGGACATTTCTCACCTTATGGTGCACACCCAACAAATAGAAGAGGAAAAGCTCAAGGAAAGATCTAGGGAGGCAAAAAGGGCTAGAGTGGATGATGGCAATTTTGCACATTCTAGGTCCGGTGGACAGGGTCGTTCTATATTCTGGAAAAAGTTCTCTGGGAAGGTTCTACAAATTCTCCTCCAAGGCCAAGAAATGAAAGGGTGTCTAACCCAAACCCCAAGAAGATGGTGGTAAATCTTTGATGCCTACTTGTGCCAAATGTGGGAGAAACCATGAAGGGAAATGTCTAGCGGGCTCTAATGCTTGCTTCGGGTGTAGTAAAATGGATCATAAAATAAGGGATTGCCCTTTGGGTACTAGAAATGAGGGAGACGATTGTCGTAGAGCTCAACCCTACCCTTCATCCGATCCAAGTGGCTCGGGTGAAAATGTTCCTAAACAAAACCGTTTCTATGCGCTCTAAAATAGAGGTGACCAAGAGAGCTTCCCGGATGTGGTAACGGGTATGTTAAAAGTCTTTCAGTATAATGTGTATGCTTTGCTTGATCCTGGTGCTACTTTGTCCTTTGTAACTCCTTTAGTGGCTATGAGATTTGATATGCTTCCCGATGTGTTATTAGAACCTTTTTATGTTTCTACCCCCGTTGGTGATTTTGTGGTGGCTAAGAGAGTCTATAGGAGATGTCTCATTTCCTTATCCCATAGAGTCACTCTAATAGATTTGGTGAAACTTGATATGATTGACTTTGATGTTGTTTCTGGCATGAATTGGTTGCATTCTTGTTATGCTCTATTAATTGTAGGACTAGAGTGGTCAAGTTTTAGTTTCCCAATGAGCCTATCCTTGAGTGGAAGAGAGGAAATTATATGCCTAGAGGTCAATGTTTTTCTTACCTAAAAGCGAGGAAAATGATTTCCAAGGGTTGTAGCCATCATATAGTGAAGGTGAGAGATGTGAATTCTGAAACCCCTATTCTTGAGTTGGTCCTCGTGGTAAAAGAGTTTTCAGAAGTTTTCCCCGATGACTTACCTGGTATTCCTCTCAAAAGGGAAATAGACTTTGGAATTGACATTCTCCCGGATATGCAACCTATTCTTATTCCTCCTTATAGAATGGCTCCGGCAGAACTTAAAGAGTTGAAGGATCAATTGAGGGATTTGTTGGATAAAGGTTTCATCCGACCTAGTATCTCTCCATGGGGTGCTCCGATTTTGTCTGTTAGGAAGAAGGATGGTTCACTCCATATGTGTATTGATTATTGGCAATTGAACAAAGTGACCATTAAGAACAAGTATCCTCTTCCAAGAATAGATGCTTTATTTGATCAACTTCAAGGGGCAAGTTATTTCTCTAAAATTGATCTTCGGTCGAGTTATCACCAATTGAGGGTGAAAGAGGAAGACATTTCAAAGACGACTTTTAGGACCCGATATGGTCATTATGAATTCCTGGTGATGTCCTTTGGTTTGACTAATGCTCCAGCGGCCTTCATGGACTTGATGAATAGGGTATTTCGACAATACCTTGATATGTTCGTGATTGTGTTTATTGATGATATTTTGATCTATTCAAGAAGCGAGAATGAGCATATTGACCATTTGAGGATTGTATTGCGAGTTCTCAAGGACCAACAACTTTATGCAAAATTTAGCAAATGTGAATTTTGGCTAAGGTGCGTGGCTTTTCTAGGACACATTGTCTCAAGTAAGGGTATTGAGGTAGATCATGTTAAGACTAATGTGGTTAAGAGTTGGCCTAGAGCTCTATCACCGACAGACATTAGAAGCTTCTTGGGTTTGGCCGGTTATTATAGAAGATTTGTTGAGGGGTTTTCCTCCACTGCTTCTCCTTTGACGGCTTTGACTCAAAAGAAGGCGAAATTCATATGGTCCAAAGCATGTGAGAAAAGTTTCCAAGAGTTGAAAGATAGACTTACTTCCGCTCCGGTGTTGACTTTATCGAAAGGTATGGATGGTTTTGTGGTATATTGTGACGCCTATAAAGTTGGGTTGTGATATGTGCTTATGCAAAATGGTAAGGTGATTGCATATTCCTCAAGGCAACTAAAGGTTCATGAGAAGAACTATCCTACCCACGACCTTGAATTAACAGCGGTGGTATTTGCCTTTAAGATTTGGAGGCATTATTTGTATGGGTCCATGTTAATGTTTTCACCGACCATAAAAGGTTGCAATATGTGTTTACCCAAAAAGATCTAAATCATCGCCAAAGAAGGTAGCTTGAATTATGGAAAGATTATGATATGAGTGTTCTCTATCACCCCGGTAAAGCTAATGTGGTGGCGGATGCCCTTAGTCGGTTATCCGTGGGTAGTGTTGCACATGTTGATGATGATAGGCTCGAGATGTCCATAGATTGGCCTGATTGGGTGTTCGGTTGGTAGACTTCGCCAAGGGTGGTGTCATGGTTCATAATGGGTCAGAATCATTTTTTGCAACGGATGTCAAGGCAAAGCAATGTCTTGATTCGACTTTGGTAGAGTTGAAAGAGGCGGTACTTAGAAAGTTCGTTGACGCTTTCTCCCAAGGGGGAGATGTTGTCCTTAGATATCAAGGTCGGTTATGTGTTCCAAATGTTGATGACTTGAGGGAACAAATTTTATCCGAACCCTATGGTTCCCAATATTCTATTAACCCGGGAGCCACCAAAATGTACTGTGATTTGTGGGAGATCTATTGGTGGAATAGAATGAAGAAGGATATTGCAAGTTTTGTGGCCAAGTGTCCAAATTGCCAACAAGTGAAGATTGAGAATCAGAAACTGGGAGGTTTATCCCAAGACATTAGTATTCCTATTTTAAGTGTGAAGATGTGAATATGGACTTCATAGTAGGGTTGCCACGAACTCAGCGACAATATGATTTGATTTGGGCTATAGTTGACCGAATGACAAAGTCGACCCATATTATTCCCATCAAGGTTTCATACTCAGTGGAAGAATATGCTAAGTTGTATTTGAGTGAGATGGTAAGGTTACATGAAGTGCCCTTTTCCATTATCTCTAATAGAGGTACTCATTTTGCTTCTCAGTTTTGGAAGTCTTTCCAAAAGGGTCTTGGCACTAAAGTTAAGCTTAGTATGGCTTTTCACCCCCAAACCAATGGGCAAGCAGAACGAACAATCCAAACATTGGAAGGCATGTTGAGGTTTTGTGTGATTGATTTTAAGGGTAATTGGGATGACCATTTGCCATTGATTGAGTTTGCTTATAATAATAACTACCATTCTAGTATTGGTATGGATCCATTTGAGGCCCTTTATGATAGGAGGTGTAGATCTCCTATAGGTTGGTTTGAGGTGGTGAGATTGCTTTGATAGGACCCGAGCTAGTTCATGAGGCTATTGAGAAATTTTGACCCATTAGAGAGAGGTTGAGAACGGCCGAAAATCGACAATATTCATATGAGGATGTTAGAAGGCGAGACCTTGAATTTGATGTGCTTGATTAGGTTTACTTGAAAATATCACCCATGAAGGGTGTAATGAGGTTTGGGAATAAAGGGAAGCTTAGTCCCCGTTTTGTAGGCCCATATCAAATTTTGAGGCATGCTGGTAAGGTTGCACATGAGCTTGATTTGCTAAATGAGTTGGCATCGGTGCATCCAGTTTTCCATGTCTCTATGTTGAAAAAGTGTGTTGAAGATTCGACATCCATAGTTCCCCTAGAAGGTTAGAACTGAAATAAAACCTTTCTTATGAAGACGTTCTGGTTGAGATTCTAGACTGGCAAGTTAAGAAATTGAGGAACAAAGAGGTTGCCTCCTTAAAAGTGTTGTGGAGAAACCATCTAGTTGAGGGTGCTACTTGGTAGGCCGAGGCTAATATGATGTCCCGATATCCTCATATTTTCCTCTTATTCTATCTTGAGGTAATGAGTTCCTCTTGATTTCCTTTTGTTTGAAGTCATGTGTGTTTTATGTGTTTCCATGATTTCCTTAAATTTGCATGTTCATGAAAATGCCTAAGTTTTGAAAGAAATGACTTATATGCATTATTTTCCTCATGTTGTTAAGTATTGAGTATGAGTTGCTTATACACTTCAT
This sequence comes from Solanum stenotomum, assembly GCF_019186545.1. Lineage (NCBI taxonomy): Eukaryota > Viridiplantae > Streptophyta > Magnoliopsida > Solanales > Solanaceae > Solanum > Solanum stenotomum. The sequence continues at coordinate 7,087,891 of NC_064293.1, forward strand.
GAGATGAATTGAAGAACATGCCTTGACTTGGAGTGGAGATATCCCCCTTGAATATGTGCTTTGTGTATAAATTGCATTTAGGCTCCATGATATTGTGGTGTTGAGCATTGGTTTTGAGTTTGGAGAAGGTAGTTCCTCCTTAAGTGTAAGAAATCTGAAATTTCATGCATATTGGGTTGTTAGATGTAGTTCCTACTCCTTTATGGTGCATTGAGTATGTTGAGATTGGAGTTGATGTTTCCTCTTTAGTTGTGTGCATATAGATGAGTTGCATGCATGATGGGCTGCTAGTTTTGACTCTTTTCATTTAGAAATATGCCTAGAATCTCATTCGAGGATGAATGATCCCAAGGGGGAGATACTGTAACAGCCCGAATTCGAAAGAGGAAAGTTTGGCAAATTGTTGGAAATTCTAGGTGTCACCCATGAGGGCCAACCATGCCTCGTGGTTGGACCCACGCCCCATAAGTGGGCCTCGTGGGTAGAGCACCAAGGACACTGTCTATGACAGTGAACCACGCCAAGACCCACGCCCGTTGGATTGGTACATGACTCATGGTTGGGGAAGTCGTCGATTGGCCCAAAACTCTCTGAATCAAACCACAGATGACCAAGACAGACCGTAGGTCCATCCACATCCATCAATCATGGTCTCGTGGGTCACGCCTGGATGGTTATTTTAGGGACTTAAGGGTCTTTTGTGGTTTTAACTAGATTGAAGTGGTGTTGTTTTTCTTAGCTAGACCACCTATATAAGAATTTTAGACCCCTAAACTCACTCAATTAAGTCATTCTCTCAAATCCCAAAAGAAAACCCAAATCCCCTCTCAAATATTCTCTCTTTCGAAGTTGGAAGAAGAAGAAGAAGATTGAGTCAAGATCAAGTCTCATAATCTTCAAGCTTTTGTGGGCATTGTGACTAAAGTATGATGGCTTTTCATTTATAGGATCCTTTCTCTAATGAAGTCCCCTAGAATTCCACAATTTGAGGAAGAATTTCTCGAATTCTAGTTAGGGTTTCTTCCATTGTTGTAGGTTATGATGAATGTTGATCCAATTGAGTGGATTATGATCTTTTATGATTGAATTGATAGAATTGCACGTATTTAGGATGAAATTACAGGTACCATGCATATCCTATGATTTTAGGGTTGAATTGATATGTTGGGTTTGATGTCATGTGAGAGAAACTCTATGGGTTAGATATCTCCTTATAAGATTGATGATTTATGACTAGAATTGCTTTAGATTGAAGCTTATATGATGAATATGATGTTAATTACTTGAGAGTAAAGCATAGATGATGATCATGAGATATAGTGCTTTGAGAGTAAAGCCTAGACTATGAATTGTTGATTGATTGATGTTATGATGTGGAAGTGATACTTCCCATAATGAATTGATAATCATGATTGAAAGAATGTGAAAGGTTTACTCACTTGAATGATTCTAGATTGAAAGGATTGGTCACCTAAAATGAATCTAGACCAAAATGCTTAATGAATGATGAAGCTAGAGGCAATTACCCTTGACCTCCCTATGTAAGGATATGAGGTGATTTCCCATACTCCTTAGAATTGAAAAAGAGGTGAGTCCCCACGTTCTTACTATGATGAATGGACATGGAGGCAAGTACCCATGCTCCTTATAAAATTATGTGGAGGCGATTACCCGCATCATATGATGAGATTGTGGAGGTGAGTACCCACGATCTAAAAGTAAGTAAGGCAAAAGGCGAATACCCATTAGCCTTTATGAACTAGGCATTGAGGTGAATCCCCATGTCTTTAAAAGTAAGTATGAATAATGTGATTATGATATGAAGTTGACGTGCTTGGAGTGATGCTAGATATGCCTTCCATGATGTAAGCTTGACTGGAGGCGGATGACCTAAGTCTTGGCTAAGGTTAAGTAAGCTTAAGTAAGGTTACTCAAGGGAGTATTCCTCTTTCATTATGATGCTTATTATGTATTGATTATGATTATGCCCTATGTCTTATGTTAACTAATGCTTATGTTATGCTGTTTATGCTAGCCATCATATTTAGTACTTGATTGTACTCTTGCCTACATTCTTATCAAATGTAGGGTTCGGCGACATTGATTCTCACACTCGTGGCTAGCTTCGTTGTTGATCAAAGAAGTGAAGTTTTGGTGAGTCCTCATTGTGTTCGAGGATGTGATCATCTTTTTCCTTTATGTATTGGATTATTGTATGGGCTGTGACCTAAGACTTTATTCATGTTGTTTAGATGGTTTGAGACAATTATGTTAGACTTTCGCTCATTTTTATAAAAGACTTTGATTGTATTGAAAAGTTTTAAATTCCCGCACTTTTCTAATACTTTATGTTATGATAGGCTAAGTGGCTTGTCTGAGGCCTCTCGGGGTCTTATACGCCTTGTTACATCTAGGGGGTACCCCTGGGTCGTGACACCTCATGGCGTGACAAACTTGGTATCAGAGCATTACGTTCAACAGTTCTAGGGTGTCTGAAAGCTGCACTAAGTAGATTCCCTTTCATGTGTATAAAGCGCACCACACCTATGAGGGGGAGGCTACGAAGTGTTTTAAGAAACTTCACCTTCTTTCCTATTCTTATCGTGTGTGAGGCATTGTTCAACTTCTCATTTCTAAGCCATTATTATGCATTTTAGATCATGCATCCTCGTAGAGCTAACGCATGCAATGCTAATGCAGGTCCTCAAGTCTCAAACCATGAGGTTAGGAATGCAGAATTTCAGAATGCGATTTAGCTTTTAGCTTAGGGTGTAGCCAATCAGAACAATCAGCAAGCCACAGTTCCTGCAAACACTAATGGTAGATCAGCTGCAACTACGATTCGAGTCTTTGTTCGGATGAATCCACCTGAGTTTCTAGGGTCACGGGTTGGTGAGGACTACAAAACTTCATTGATGAAGTCAAGAAGATCTTACATGTGATGCAAGTGACTCGAAATGACAGGGTGGAGCTGGCATCCTACCAACTTAAGGTTGTGGCTCATATCTGGTTCACTTAGTGGAAATACAACAAGGGTGTGTATGCAGCTCGTATGACTTGGGATTATTTTACTGGAGCTTTTCTAGACAGGTTCTTCCCAAGGGAGTTGAGAGAAGCTAAGGCACAAGAGTTTATGAACTAGAAGCAGGGTTCAATGTCCGTCCAAGAGTACGGGCTAAAGTTCACCCAGCTCTCCAGGTATGATCCACACATGGTTGGCGATCCAAGGGCACAAATGAGTATTTTTTTTTGGGTATCCGATCTGGTGAAGACCGAGTCCAGGAATGTTATGCTTCTAGGGGATATGGATATCTCCAGACTAATTACTCATGCTCAGTAGGTTGAAGGAGATAAGCTTAGGGAAATGGCTAAGGATAACAAAAAGGCCAGAGCATGAAATTATGAATACTCACAGCAAAAGTCGGGTGGTGGAAATCGCTCACAATTTCAGTAAAGGTCTACAGCCCCAGCACCTTCATCAGCTAGTGCTCCATCCCCTAAGTATCGACAGGATCAAAAAGGTAGGGCATCAGGCTCAAAGTCAACTTTCCCAACTTTTCCAGAGTGTGGTAAGAACCATCCGGGCGAGTGTCTTGCAGGAAAGGAAGGGTGCTTTGGGTGTGGGCAGTATGGCCATAGGTTGAAGGATTGCCCTTCTGCTAGGAAAGGACAAAGAGGCAACAAGACTCACTCTACTGCTTCAGCAGCACCAGCAGGTCGCCCCACTCAGTAGGGTGTCTCGTCTGGTACATGTGGTGGTCAGCAAAACAAGTTGTATGCTATTCAGGCTCGCCAAGACCAAGAAGGTTCGCTTGATATGGTCACTGGTACGTTACGAGTCTTCCATTTAAATGTTTATGCATTGTTAGATCGAGGGGCTACTCTGTCTTTTGTAACTCCATATATAGCAGTAAACTTCAGTGTCAGTCCAGAAACTCTCTCAGAATCTTTTTCAGTCTCTACTCCACTTGGTGACCCAACTATAGCTAGGTGGGTGTATAGAAAGTGCCCTATCACAGTTTCTCAGAAAGTCACCTCAACGGATCTTGTAGAGTTAGAAATGATAGATTTCGATATCATTCTAGGCATGGATTGGTTACATTCCTGTTTTGACTCAGTCGATAGTAGACTAGGATCGTTTGGTTTCAGTTTCCAAGCGAGCCAATCTGAGTGTAACACCTCGGATTCGAGAAGGGACACAATAGCATGTTTAGAAATTCAAAGTGTCATTCAACAAATTCCAACCACGGCCCGTAGGTGGGACCATGGACCATAGGTGGGTCCATGGGTAGGCCACAAAAAAGTTTTCAAGGGCAGGGACTACGATCGGACCCACGGACCGTCGATGGGTCCATGACTCATGGTCAAAGGAACCGTAGGTCAGGCTCAAAGTCTCAGTATCTACTGATGAGTGACGGCAGTGCAGAATGGACCGTTAGTTAGTCCACGGTCCGTCAGTCAGGAGTCATGGGTGGAAGTCGACAGTTAATGTTAAGGGTAGTTGTGTCTTTTCCTTATTATTTTATCTCTACACTACGTCGTTTTGTCTATGTATAAGACCCTTATATAGGTGATTTTAACCCCAAAACTTGCCCATTCAAGTCATTCTCCAAAATTTCTAAAAGAAGACCAAAGCTCTTCCTCTCTAAAATATTTTTCTCTCTAGAACTTGAAGAAGAAGAAGGATTGAATCTAGGGCTCAAGGTCAAGTCTCCATTCGCCAATTATTTGTGGGCTTTGATAGCAAGGTATGATAGTTTTTCATCCATGAAGGCCCTAAGTTCTCCCAATTGAAAAGTAAAATTCCCTAATTTGAGTTAGGGTTTTCTCCTAAGTTATGTGTCTTTGTGAATATTAATTAAATTGAGTGAATCATGATTGATTATGCATGAATTGAAAGTATTCAATGCTTTTATGATGAATTTCCATGTACCCATGCATAACCCATGTATCTACGTAGAAATTGATGAAAAGGGGGTTTTATGCTATGAAAGGAGAAATTGTTGATTTAGATGTATTATTATAGGATCGATAAGGTACATTATGAATTGCTTTTAGATTGAAACTTATGTGATGAATTAAGATAAGAACGACTTTGAGAGTGAAGCTTATGTATTAGTCATTGATTGTTTATGTGATTGTTGTGGAATGGATTCTTCCCACATGATTTCTTTTATCTATGTTTGAATGTGAAAGGCTTTCTCACATAGAATGATTCTAGGTTGAAAGGATTTTTCATCTTAATGGAATCTAAGTTAAAATACTATGAAATTGATGAGGCTAGAGATGATTACCCATGACCTCTAAATGAGAATAGAATATGAGGCGATTACCCATATTCCTTAGCATAGAATAAGAGGTGATTACCCTTATTCTATGGAGTTGAACAAGAGGCGACTACCCACGTTCATATTATGTAATTTAGACAAGAGGCAACTACCCATGATCCTATGTATGAATTGGGCAAGGCAGTAAGAAGGATAAAAGGCGAGTACCAATGATCTTTTATAGTTAGGCAAGTGGCGATTCCCCATGTCTTTAAAAGTAAGCTATAAGATGTAACATGTTATGATGAATGATTAGATTGTTTCTTGAGTTTCCTTCCATGATGAGTAAGACTAGAGGCGATTACCCAAGTCTTGACTAAGGACGAATTGAGGCTACTTCAAGAAGTACTCTTCACATGTTATGATGATCTATTATGTGCATTGATTATGCTTTATGACTTATGTTGTCTAACGTTTATGTTTTATGTTATGTTTATGCAAGCTATCATATTTAGTACATCATTGTAGTAACACATACTCTTGCCTATATTTCTTATCCAAATGTAGGATCCAGCGATCCCGACTCTCATCCCCATGGCTAGGATCTATAGTAGATGTAAGACTTGAAGATTGGTGAGTCGTCATAGCATTCGAGGATTTGGCCACTACTTTTCTCATGTTCTTTTATTTTAGTTTTAAACATTATTGTATGGAATGTGTCCCAAGAATCTATTGTATTAGATGGTTTTGAAACAGGTGTATTAGACTTCCGCTTTTAAAATAAAAACTTTGATTGTGTTGAAATGTTTTAAATTCTCATAAATTTCTATTATCATGATTGTGAAGGCTAAGTGGTTTGTATGAGGCCTCTCGGGGTCTTGTACACCATGTTACATCTAGGGGGTACCCTTGGGCTGTGACAAACTTGATAATCAGAGCACAATGTTTAGAAAGGTTCAAAGATGTCTCCAAACCACATCAAGTAGAGTCTTGTTTATGAGTGTGAAGCGCACCACATTTATGAATAAGAGGCTACAATATGTTTATGAAACTTCACTTCTTCATTTACTCTAAGTCGTGCGATAGAATTTAACTCTATCAGATCACTCTTCTAATCCTTACCCGATGGGCTGCAGGTTATGACTACTCGAAGGGCTTATGCTAAAAGGAATAAAGGAGAAGATGTTGATCAAGGAGCTCCTCCTCAAGCTCCGATTGACCCTTTGGCCGAGCAAGTGACTAATGCAGAGTTTAGGACTGTGTTTCAAGTGTTGGCTTAAGCCGTGATGGACCAAGCCAATTGGGAGGTTGTGGTCCCCATGAACCCAAATGTGGGTATGGAGGCATCTAGAGTTAGGGACTTCACTAGGATGAATCCCCTGGAATTCTATGGTTCTAAGGTTGAGAAAGATCCTCAAGAGTTCATTGATGAGGTTTACAAGGTGTTGACTATTATGGGAGTGACTCCGGTGAAAAAGGCGGGATTGGCCGTTTATCAACTTAAGGGTGTTGTTAAAATTTTGTTCAAACAATGGAAGGAAGCAGGAACGAAAGATGTGGGTCCCCTAGAATGGGAAAGGTTTAAGTCTATTTTCCTTGATAGGTTCTTTCCTCTTGAGATGAGGGAGGCTAAGGTGCTTGAGTTTATCAATCTCCGACAAGGGAACATGAGGGTGACAGAATATGCTTTGAGATTCACACGGTTGTCAAAGTATGCTCCCTCTATAGTGGCAGACCCTCGGGAAAGAATGAGTAAGTTTGTTTCGGGAATGTCCGATTTGGTTGTGAAAGAATACCGTACCACTATGCTTGTCCATGACATGGATATTTCTCTTCTTATGGTTCATGCTCAACAGATTGATGACGAAAAACTTAAGGAGAAGTCTAGGGAACTAAAGAGGGCAAGGACTGGTGATGGTAACTGTTCATACTCAAGGTCCGGTGGGTGTGGTCGTTTAAGGTTTTGACAAAGGTTTTTCGGGCACGGTTTTTCTAATGATCCTCCAAGATTCAACAATGATAGGGTATCTAACCCTAAACCTAAAGTAGGAAATGGTAGTGGTTCTCTATTGCCTACTTGTACTAAGTGTGGAAGAAAGCATGAGGGCAAATGTCTAGTGGGTTCCAATGCTTGCTTTGGTTATGGTACGATGGACCACAAGATAAGAGATTGTCCTTCTATTGCTATAAATGGAGGAGATAGTCGTCGTAGGGATCAACCCTATCATTCATCCGGTCCAAGTGGTTTAGGTTCAAATGCTCCTAAGCAAAATAAGTTTTATGCACTTCAGACTCGTGGTGAACAAAAGGTTTTTCCCGATGTAGTTACCGCTATGTTGAATGTTTTCCAACTTGATGTTTATGATTTACTTGATCCCGGTGCTACCTTGTCTTTTGTGACGCCATATGTGGCTGTGAGATTTGATGTTCTTCCAGATGAGTTGTTAGATCTTTTTTCTGTCTCTACTCCTATTTGTGATTCTATTGTGGCTAAGAAGGTCTATAGAAGATGGTCGGTCTCCCTATCCCATAGAGTTACTCCTGTTGATTTGGTAGAACTTGATATGCTAGATTTTGACGTTATCCTTCATATGGATTGGCAGCACTCTTGTTATACTTCTATTGATTGTAAAACACGTGTATTGAGTTTCAATTTCTGAATTAGCCTATCCTAGATTGGAAGGGGGGAATTTCATGCCTAAGGGTCAGTTTGTTTCCTTTCTGAAAGATAGAAAGATGATTTCTAAAGGTTGCTTTTACCATTTAGTTAGGGTGAGGGATGTAGATTCCAAAACCCCTACTCTTGGGTCGGTTCCTGTTATGAATGAGTTTTTGAAAGTGTTCCTAGATGATTTACTCAGTATTCCTCCCGAAAGAAAAATAGATTTTGGTATTGACCTTCTCCTAGATACACAACCTATTTTTTCTCCCAGATACATAACCTATTTATATTCCTTCTTATAGAATGACTCCGACAGAAGTCAGGGAATTGAAAGAGCAATTGAAAGACTTGTTGGATAAAGGTTTCATCTGACCAAGTATATCCCCATAGGGTGCTCCAGTTTTGTTTGTTAGAAAGAAAGATGGTTCTCTCCGAATGTCCATTGACTTCGAGAAATTGAATATGGTTACAGTTAAGAATAAGTATCCTCTTCCAAGGATAGATGATTTGTTTGACCAACTTTAGGGAGCAAGTTACTTTTCTAAGATTGACCTCCAATCGGGTTATCACCAATTGAGGGTGAAGGAAGAAGATATTCTGAAAATGGTTTTTAGGACCCGATACGAACATTTTGAGTTTTTGGTAATGCCTTTTAGTTTGACCAATGCTCCGGTGGCATTTATGGATTTGATGAATAGGTTGTTCAGACAATACCTTGATATGTTCGTAATTGTGTTCATTGATGCCATATTGATTTATTCGAGAAGTGAGGATGGTGTTGCAAATCCTTAAGGAATGACAACTCTTTGCAAAGTTTAGCAAATATGAGTTTTGGCTAAGGTTCGTGGGTTTTTTAGGTCACATTGTTTCAAGTAAAGGTATTGAGGTAGATCTTATTAAAATGAATGCGATCAAGAGTTGGCCTAGACCTTTATCCCCTTTGAATATTAGAAGTTTCTTGGGCTTGGCAGGTTACTACAAAAGGGTTGTTGAGGGGTTTTTTTTTATTGCCTCTCCTTTGACGGCCTTGACTCAAAAGAAAGTTAAGTTCATATGGTCCGAAGCTTGTGAGAATAGTTTTCAAGAACTTAAGGATAGACTTACTTCCGCTCTAGTGTAGACCTTACCGAAAGGGACGGATGGTTTTGTGCTTTATTATGATACCTCAATAATTGGGATACGATGTGTGCTTATGCAAAATAGGAAAGTTATTGCCTATGCTTCTGGACAACTTAAAGTGCATGAGAAGAATTATCCTACCCATGACCTTGACATAGCGGCGGTTTTTTTGCCTTACAGATTTGAAGGCATTATTTGTATGGTGTTCATGTTGATGTTTTCACTGACCATCATAGTTTGCAATATGTGCTTAACCAAAAGGATCTAAATCTTTGCTAAAGAAGGTGGCTTGAGTTATTGAAAGATTATGATAAGAGTGTTCTCTATTACCCCAGTAAGGCAAATGTGGTGGCGGATGCCCTTAGTCGGTTATCTATGGGTAGTTTTGCTCATGTTGAGGATGATAGAAAAGAGTTGGTTTGAGATGTTCATAGATTGGTCCAGTTGGGAGTTCAGTTAGTAGACTCTACCCAGGGTGTCGTTATTGTTCATAATGGTTCAGAATCATCTTTTGTGATGGATGTGAAATCTAAGCAATGTCTTGATTCGACCTTAGTTGAATTAAAAGAAGCGATGCTTAGGAAGTCTGTAGAGGTTTTCTCCCAAGGGGGAGATGGTGTAGTCAGATATCAACGTCGTTTGTGTGTTCCTAATGTTGATGACTTGAGGGAACAAATCTTGTCAGAAGCCCGTAGTTCTCGGTATTCCATTAACCCGAGAGCCACCAAGATGTACCATGATTTGTGGGAGATATATTGGTGGAATGGGATGAAGAAAGATATTGCGGAGTTTGTGGCTAAGTGTCCTAATTGCCAACAAGTGAAAGTTAAGCATCAGAAACCAGGAGGTTTGTCCCAAGACATTAGAATTCCTAATTGGAAGTGGGATAATTTGAATATGGACTTCATAGCAGGGTTGCCACGTACTCGGCGATAATATAATTTGATTTAGGTTATAGTCGATCGAATGACGAAATCAACCCATTTCATTCCCGTCAAGATTTATTATATGGCATAAGATTATGCCAAGTTATATTTGAGGGAAATGGTAAGGTTGCTTGGAGTTCCCTTGTCCATTATCTCCGATAGAGGTACCCAATTCACTTCTTAGTTTTGGAAATCTTTCCAAAAGGCCTTGGTAATCGTGTTAAGCTTAGCATGGTCTTTCATCCCCAAATCGATGGGCAAGCGGAGTGTACTATCCAAACTTTGGAAGATATGTTAAGGGATTGTGTGATTGACTTCAAGGTTAATTGGGATGATCATTTGCCTTTGATTGAATTTTCCTATAATAATAGATATCACTCAAGTATTGGTATGGCTCCATTTCAGGCATTGTATGGTAGGAGGTGTAGATCTCTTATAGGTTGGATTCAGGTGGGTGAAGTTACCCCAATAGGTCCTGAATTGGTACATGAGGCTATAGAGAAGGTTCAACTTATTAGAGAAAGGTTGAGAACAGCCCAAAGTCGACAAAAGTCATATGCCGATGTTAGAAGAAAAGATCTTGACTTTGATGTACATGATTGGGTTTACTTAAAAATCTCACCCATGAAGGGTGTAATGAGGTTTGGTAAGAAAGGGAAGCTTAGTCCCCATTATGTAGGCCCATATCAAATTTTGAGACCTGTTGGTAAGGTTGCTTATGAACTTGATTTCCTAGAGATATGGCATCGGTACATCCAGTTTTCCATGTTTCTATATTAAAGAAATGTGTTGGAGATCCGACATCCATAGCCCCCTTAGAAGGTTTGGGAGTTAATGAGAATCTTTCTTGTGAAGAAATATCGGTAGAGATTTTAGACCGGCAAGTCAAGAACTTGAGGAACAAAGAAGTAGCTTCCGTGAAAGTGTTACGGAGGGAATCATTTAGTTGAGGGTGCTACTTTGGAGGCCGAGGCCGATATGATGTCCCGATATCTTCATATTTTCCCTTCTACTCCTACTTTAGCTTGAGGTATTGAGTTTCTCGTGGTTTACTCTTTTGGTATCATAAGTTTTAGATATTTCCATGATTTCCTTATGATGCATGTTCATGAAAAGCTTAAGTTTTGAGAAAATGAGTCAACTTGATTGATTTCTACATGTTTATGTGCATATGAGTAAGACTTGCGTATAGACTATATGATATGATGTTTTGAACATGTTTTAGCTTGGAGTCGATGTTTCCTCCTCGGATATATGCATTTGAGTATGAGTTGTATATGAATTTCATGATATGAATATATGAGTATGTTTAGCTTGGAGTTGAGGTTTCCTCCTTGGATATGTGCATTTATGTGATTGCATGTGTGTTGGGTTGTTAGGTTAGGTTCCTACCTTCCTTATAATGTCTTAAATCTCATTCGAGGACGAATGTTCCCAAGCGGGAGATAATGTAACACTTCGGATTCGAGAGAGCGCACAATAGCATGTTTAGAACTTCAAGGTGCCATCCAACTAAGGCCAACCATGGCCCATGGATGGGACCACGGACAGTAGGTGGGTTCGTAAATAGGCCACCAAGAAGTTGTCAAGGGAAGGGACCACGGTCGTACCTACAAACCGTCGATGGGTCCACGGCTCGTGGTCAACGGAACCATAGGTCATGCCTAAAGTCTCAGTAACTACTAACGACTGTGCAGGACGGACCGTTGGTCAGTCCACGGTCCGTCAGTCGTGAGTCGTGGGTGGCAGTCGCCAGTTAATGTTAGAGGTAGTTGGGTCTTTTCCTAATTATTTTATCTCTATACTACATCATTTTTCCTATCTCTAAGACCCCTATATTAGTGATTTTAACCCCAAAACTTGCCCATTCAAGTCATTCTCCTAAATTTCTAAAAGAAGACCAAAGCTCTTCTTCTCCAAAATATTTCTCTCTCTAGAACTTGAAAAAGAATAAGGATTGAAGCTAGGGCTAAAGGTCAAGTATTCATTCTCCAATCATTTGTGGGCTTTGATAACAAGGTATGATAGCTTTTCATCTATGGAATCCTTGCATCCATGGATCCCCTAAGTTCTCCCAATAGGAAAGTAGAATTCCCTAATTTGAGTCAGGGTTGACTCCTAAGTTGTGGGTATTTATGAATATTGATTCAATTGAGTGAATCATGATTGATTATGCATAAATTAAGAGAATTCTATGCTTTTATGATGAATTTTCATGTACCCGTGCCTAACCATGTATCTAAGTAGAAATTGATGAAAAAGGGGTTTTATGCTATGAAATGAGAAATTATGGATTTAGATGTATTCTGATAGGTTTGATAAAGTACATTATGAATTGCTTTGAGATTGAAGTTGTAACACCTCGACTTTTCAAAACATCTAAATTAACTTGTATCTTCGTGGAAAGACAAGGAGGGTGAGTAATAAATTAAGAATGATGTGGTATGTCCTATTTTAAGTGTTCAAGTGTTGCATCTCAAGTTTTGAAGTTAGGTAAGTGGCAAAATAAAAGTTGGCGGAAGTTATCGCAAGTTCCTTCTTAAAGATTTCTCTGAAATTTGGGTCAAATGTCTTGGAGGTTTTCTCCCAATCTATAAAGAGTTATGGGGCCCACAAACTATCGAATCGAAGGTCTACGAGTCTAGTTTCCAACGCATCAAACCGTTCATTCATACGACTTCAGAATAGAGAGATATTCGCATTTTCGTGGGACTGCGCAAGCAGGCACGTGAGGTGGGGCCCTAGGTCGGTGGAAAGTTGTATATATCTTCTTCTTCGAGTTTTTTCTTCATTTTAAGCTAAATATACAGAGAAAACATAGAAACCCATTTTTAGGATCAAGTAAAATATCGATTTTCTCGACGTAAGTTCTTGACGAAAGTTGTTCTACGCGTTGGGCTCATCATCGTGGTATAATTTGTTTTATCGATTGCGTAGCATATCACATTTTAATGTTGGGACAGCAGGGGTTTGAATATATTTAAAGGTTTTGAGGTGAATTACGAACCTAAGATCGAGGTAAGACCCTTCTTTCATCGACTCTAGCTTTTATAAGCACCAAATAGCAATTTGCGACGGAAATACATATCTTTTATTGTATTGTCATGGTATCTTTTATTTTGTGTGTTGATTACGGTCCTACCTTGTTGTAGTATCGAGGGAGTTACGGGTTAAAGTCTTTAGGCGACGTGAATTTAGCGAAAAAGGTATGTTAAGGCTATTCTCTTCCTATGGCATGTTCCTTAAAGCTTAGGAGCAATGTAATTGAGATGTTATCGTTGTTATACTTGTAGCCATTATTGTTGATTGTTGGCTGCTCGAGTGCGTATAATCCTCTCTTATCGGGATTCTTATTCAGTAGTAACATTCGTATGTTGGACACGACTTAGAGGCTAATTGTATAAGTTGCCTATAACTAAATTGCTCACTTTTAGCTGTTGGATTGTTATTGTTGCCTTTGGCCTATTGTTGTTAGCTGCAGGAATGTGATCTATGCCTAGCAGGGTTATGTTCTGCCTACAGGGCTATATGGATGCCTAAAAGGGCTATGAGTTGCCTACGGGGCTATATTGATGCCTAGAAGGGCTATGAGTTGCCTACAGGGATATATATTGACGCCTAAGAAGGTTATGTGCTTCCTACAGGGCCATGTTGTTGCCTAAGAGGGCTATGAATTGTCTATAAGCTATGTTGATGCCTAAGAGGGCTATGTGACTGCCTGCGGGGCTAGGGGACTACCGATAGGGGTATACAGGCTGATTGGCACCTTCCATGCTTATGGGGGCCTGAGTAGGTGGTCTTATGTGCTGTTTGTACCTACCAAGCTTATAGGGGCTTGGTTAGGTTGTTGTTTTATTATTTTTGATAAATTTAGATTTAGAAGAAGGTCAGTACAATTATCTTATCCTTAATTTATTTATCAGATTATTCCAGTATATCAGGATACCTCATCGTAGCCTATTGTCTTTCATACTCTGTACATTATTTTGAACTGACGCCCCATTTCCTTGGGGACGCTGCATTCATACATGCAGGTCCTGACAGATGACCGAGTAGACCTCCATATCAGCAGGATTGACTTTAATCCGATTGGTTAGCCCCTCTCCTCTGGAGCTGCCAGAGTTGGGAGGTTTGTTACCTTTTGTTGTATATATTCTCATGGGTAGGCTGGGGCCCTGCCCCACCAATCTTTACTACTCTTAGAGGCTTGCAGACTAGTGTGTGGGGTTTATAGCTACGTTATGGCCATGCTGGACTATGTTGTTGGTTTGCTGAAGCTTGTGAGCTGTTTGATGTATGGTACTGATATTTACCTGTCTTTAGTTTTGGTATAGATATCATGGTGGCCTCGACGGCCCAATCAGGACTTCTGTGCTAGTTGGATATTTCTTTATATGAACTCTTGCGAGTAGCTGGTTCTTTTGTAGATCTGTTGGCAGGGGCCTTGCCGGCCGAGGGCTTAGTTTTAAGCCAAGATATACTTGTTTGTTTTCTTAATTGCATGTGACTGCCATGCGCTAGTAGCAAATGGTTTAGCAGGGTCGGCTCGGACCTGAGTTTTGGCTTTAGGAGTCAGTTGCACCCCTTGAGTTTGGGGCGTGGCAGAAGCATATGTGATTAATTATGATAAGAATGGCTTTGAGAGTAAAGCTTATGTATTAGTCATTGATTGTTGATGTGATTGTTGTGGAAGGGATTTTTCCCACATGATATACTTTATGTATGTATGAATGTGAAAGGCTTTCTCACATTGAATGACTCTAGGTTGAAAGGATTTATCACCTAATAGGAATCTAAGTTAAAAGACTATGAAATTGATGAGGCTAGAGGTGATTACCCATAGCGTCTAAATGAGAATAGAATATGAAGCGATTATCCATATTCCTTAACTTAGAATAAGAAGCGATTACCCTTATTCTATGGAGTTGAACAAGAGGCGACTACCCACGTTCTTATTATGTAAGTCTGACAAGAGGCGACTACCCATGATCCTAAGTATGAATTGGGAAAGAGGCAGTAAGAAAGATAAGAGGAAAGTACCAATGATCCTTTATAGTTAGGCAAGTGGCGATTCCCTATGTCTTTAAAAGTAAGTTATAAGATGTAATATGTTATTCTGAATGATTAGCTTGGATTGTTACTTGAGTTGCCTTCCATGATGAGTAATAGTATAGGCGATTACCCAAGTCTTGACTAAGGATGAATTGAGGCTACTTTAAGAAGTACTCCTCTCATGTTATGATGATCTATTATGTGCATTGATTATGCTTTATGGCTTATGTTGTCTAACTCTTATGTTTTATATTATGTCTATACAAGCTATCATATTTAGTACATCCTTGTAGTACACATACTCTTGCCTATATTTCTTATCCAAATGTAGGGTCCGACGATCTCGACTCTCATCCATATGGCTAGGATCTATAGTAGAGGCAAGACTTGAAGATTGGTGAGTCCTCATAGCATTCGAGGATTTGGCTACTACTTTCCTCATGTTCTTTTATTTCAGTTTTGAACATTGTTGTATGGGCTGTTTCCGAAGAATCTATTGTATTAGATGGTTTTTCAAACGACTGTATTAGACATCCGCTTTTGAAATGAAAACTTTGATTGTGTTGAAATGTTTTAAATTCTCATGAATCTCTATTACCTTGACTATTAAAGATAAGTGGTTTGTATGAGGCCTCTCGGGGTCTTGTAAGCCATGTTACATCTAGGGGTTACCCCTGGGTCGTGACACTTAGAGTGGATGGGTAGTAGCTCAGTGCCTGTAGGTCAATTTATCTCTTACCTTAAGGCCAGGAATATGATTTCCAAAGGGTATATCTATTATCTCGTTCTGGTTAAGGATTCAAACTCCGAAACCCCAACTTTTGAGTCCGTCCTAGTAGTAAATGAGTTTCCATCCTAGAAGATCTTCCCGGAGTTCCTCTCGAAAGGGAAATCGACTTCGAAATCAATCTCCTTCTAGATACCCTGTCTATTTTGATTCTTCCTTACAAAATAGCTCCAGCTGAGCTTAAAATTACCTTCTAGATAAGGGCTTCATCAGACCTAGTATCTCTCTATGGGGTGCTCCAGTGTTGTTCGTGAAAAATAAAGACGGTTCTCTCAGAATGTGCATTGACTATTGTCAATTGAACAAAGTCATAATTAAGAATAAGTATTCCATCCCCAGGGTTGATGACTTGTTCGACCAACTTCAGGGTACTAGTTGCTTTACTATGACAGACCTCAGATCCGGCTATCATCAGCTCAAAGTCAGAGATAGTGACATCCCAAAAATAGCCTTCAAAACTCGGTATGGTCAGTATGAATTTGTAGTTATGTATTTTGGACTAACAAATGCTCCTACAACATTCATGGACTTAATGAAATGGGTGTTCAAATAGTATTTGGACTTGTTCATTATTGTCTTTATTGATGATATCGTCATTTATTCTCGGAGAGAGGAGGAACATGCGACTCATTTGAGAGTTGTTCTGCAAACTCTCAAATATCACCACTTATTCACTAAGCTCAGCAAATGTGAATTCTGGTTACACTCAGTCACTTTCCTTAGTCACGTGGTATCCAGTAAAGGGATCCAAGTGGATTCTCAGAAAATTGAGGCAGTGCTGCACTGGCCCAGACCCACATCTCTAACTGATATCAGAAGTTTCTTGGGTTTGGCCAGATACTATAGAAGGTTTATGAAAGGATTTTCATTCATAGCTTCCCCATTGACCAAGTTGTCTAAAAAAAAAAAAGGTGTAGTTTCAGTGGTCAGATCAGTGTGAGAAAAGCTTCTCAGAACTGAAGACTAGGTTGACTACAGCTCCTGTCTTGACTCTACCAGATGGTTCATACGGTTATGTGATTTATTGTGATGCATCGAGGGTCGGCCTAGGTTATGTGTTAATGCAGCGAGTTAAGGTCATAACTTATTCTTCTAGATAGTTTAAGGTCCACGAGAAGAATTACCTGACTCATAACCTCAAACTTACATCCGTAGTATTTGCCCTAAAGATTTGGAGACACTACTTGTATGGTGTTCATGTTGATATGTTCACAGATCATAATGATGTGTTCACCCACAAAGAGTTGAATCTTCATCAGAGGAGATGTCTTGAATTCCTCAAAGAATATGACATGAATGTGCTTTACCATTCGGGTAAGGCCAATGTAGTGGCTAATGGTCTCATCAGACTGTCTATGGGTAGTGTAGCACATGTTGAGGAAGAAAAGAAAGAGTTATCCAAAGATGTTCATCGGCTTGCTCGCTTAGGAGTTTGCCTTACGAACATATTATATAGTGGTGTGATAGTTCAGAATAGATCAAAATCTTTAATGGTAGAGGGGGTTAAGGAAAGACAGGACAGTAATCCTATATTAATTCAGTTGAAAGGTGTAGTACATCAGCAGAAAGTTGAGGTTTTCTCCCAAGGGGGAGATGGTGTGCTTCATTACCAGGGTTGCTTATGTGTTCATATTGTGAGTGAGTTGAGGTAGCAGATCCTTATAGAAGCTCATAACTGCAGGTGTTCCATTCATCTAGGTGCCACTAAGATGTACCGTGATCTACGGGAAGTCTTTTGGTGGAACGGTATGAAGAGGGACATAGCACACTTTCTGGCTAAGTGTTCTAACTATCAACAGGTTAAAGTAGAACATCAAAAACCAGGAGGTATGACTCAAGAGATTAACATTTCTGCATGGAAGTAGGAAGTAATAAAAATGGACTTCATTACGAGTCTACCTCGTACTCACAGACAACATGACTCCATTTGGGTGATAGTGGACAAAGTCAGTCCGCTCACTTCTTGGTTCTCAAGACTACAGATTCAGCGGAGGAGTACTCCAAACTCTACATCAATGAGATAGTCAGGTTACATGGAATTCCCTTGTCTATCATCTAAGATAGAGGTTGTAACACCCCAGAAAATTTTTGACCTAACACTCGAACCATCCTTCGTTGTGAGTAGGATTTTACCGAGGAATTTAAAATTTCTTGAGTGTTAAGGTCACTAGATGTATCACCTTGAGTTCCAAAAAGAACTAAAGAGAGTTCATTCAAGTCATTCCTAAGTTACTTTAAGTTTTGGGTCAACTTAAAATAGCCATAAATCTCAGTACAGGATTAGTTAAGTGGGCTAAGAGGTATCCAATGAAAGGACTTTGAATTATCTTTTCAACGCCTCTGAGTTTGCTAAGTTTCGAGGTCGGATGAGTGAGATATGCCCTTTTGAAGTCAGGCCGTCCAAATAAGGAAAGTTACCCGAAAATAGTAAGGGGTATTTTGGTCTTTTCCTTACCCATTCAGATTTAATTCACTTTAGTAAGGTTTAAGGGGTATAATCTGATTAGGTTCAGTTTTATAATCCTAATATACGCCTAGGGTTTTAGTTGAGATTTCAAAAAGAGAAAAGAAGAGAAAAAAGGAGAAAAGAGAAAGGATCGAGGCGTTCGTCGAAATTCTTGAGAGTTGTTGCGGATTTTTGCCATGGGTTTGATCCCTAAGAGGTATGTAAGCTTCCATAGTGTTGGGTTTGTTCATCCACATGCCAATCATGTTATTTCAGCGCAATTTCATTCCCAAAGGTTGAAGGATTTAAGTTCTTGATAGGTGTTCTTAAAGTTCATTCTGAATCTTGTTTTGTTGGGCTTTTGATGATTTCTTAAGATCAAATTGAGTGTTTTGAGTGTTCTTTTAGTAGATTAGTGTGTAATTAGGTTGGGTAATTTAATCTAAGGAAAATTTGAGAAAAGAAATCGATTAAAAGTAATTTAGGATCAGAAAACAAGAGACAAAATTCGTCGGGTTTGTTCTGGAGGATAGCTGGGGTGGTGCACCCCAGATGCACCAGGAGGGATGGGGTGGCACCCCAGCAGTGAGCCCATATGCAGCCTCTGAAGTTTGGCGCTGGATCCCCGCGCCCGAAACGCGCCAGGGTCGCTGCCCCCACTCTTTTTCCGTCGGTTGTCCCGGTTGAGCTTCTTTGAAGTGTAGCTTCACCCTTTTTGATTCTAAACAACTTCTAAACACCTAGACATCGTTTATAAAATGAATCAAAACCTTGAATTCATTTCGAGGTAGAGTTAAGAATTAAGTCTTTAGAGTTCACTCGAACATTTCGAGAAAAGTCCTTTTGAGTCTTTTTGAGGAGTCTTCTACAATTTCTAATAACTTGTTTCAAGACTCAAGTAAGTGAGCATGAGAGTGAGGAGAATGTATCCATGAGTATACTTTTTCATCACGAGATCCTTCATATCATGAACCATAACTCTTGAATTCATAATTCACATTCAAGAAAGAGTTAAGAGTAGAGTTCAAGAAAACCTTTGAGTTCAATTGTAAATCCTTGGAGATCCATTATCGATTTGAGTTAAGTTTTGAGGAAGTAAGTATGAGAATGAGAAGAGTCATATGCACGATTTCTATATTGGCATGTAGAACCTCGAGTCGAGTCGTTCATGCCCATAAATTCTGCATGAACTTCATAAATTGATCATCGAGTCGTTCACGTCCACAATTCGACATGAACCATCTTTTAAGAACTTTTTTACAAATACTTTAAACTTGTAATAAGAAGCATTGAGTTGAGTAACAGTGAAAGTGAAGTTCATTTTCTTCAAAAGATTATATGGGAACTAAGTATTCCCAAAGAGTAAACGTTTTCACATTTAAACAAGAGAGGAAACACCGATTTCCAAGAGAGCCTTTGAGCTATTTTTTGAGTAATAATCTCAAACCACAGAAAGAGTTATATTTTTAAACATATGAGCTGAGTATATTTTGGGAATAGTATTGAGCACCGATATGGGGACGAGTTCATAATAACTCAAGTCTCCATAAACCATGTAGCTAACATGGGTAGAAAGGGTCATACTTTTTAGATGATTCCTTAATGCTTTTTAGCATAGACTAGTGGATCCACTTAGTTAAGATGTCTTATATCCTGACAAAGTATAAGACAGTTCTGGCAGTGTGGTCGAGACGTTGTATCATCACATAGATCATAGTAATGGTTGTCGGTTAGAGAAACTCCCAGAGAGTTATATTATGTTTTATTATATACAAATTGAGTTGTTATTGTGTTCTTTAATACATTGAGTTGCTATCTACTGTTTTAAAATCTTTCCATATATTGCATCTTTTATTGTTGCTCTGTTCTTGAGTATCTTGAGTTGAACTGTGTTTCATTGAGTCGAGTACCTTATTGTTGAGTTGAGTGCCATTTCACCGAGTTGAGAACCTTATTTTTGAGTTGAGTATCTTACCCTTGAGTACTTCTGAGTTGAGTAAGTTTGAGTAGTTTTGAGTATCCTTGAGTATTCCTTGAGTTGAGTAAGTTTGAGATGAGGTAAGTATGTTTCCTTTTTATCAAGTTCAAGCTTATGTTTATGCTTTAGAATTCCCCTTACATGATCGTACATTCCATGTACTAAGACATTTGGCCTGCATCATTTCATGATGCAAATGCAGGTATTCAGGATCATCAACATGAGCTTCATTGATACCACATGGAGTCCGAGTTAGCTATGGTGAGCCTCCTTGCTTTCGGAGGATTTCATTTACTTTTCAGTTGTCAGGATGTCATGGGTCTTGTCCCGACTTCCATCTTTGTCATTTAGGACCCGTTTGGTAGGCGGCATTAGATAGAATAATTCATGGATTAAAATTTAGTCCATCTAATACATTGTGTGGTTACTTCATTTTATTTAATTCATGGATTGCTTATCCACCATATGTGGTCTTATCTTATCCCTAGAAAATGGAGCGATGACTAATCCAAGGTTTGTTAAACCTTGAATTAAACCCCTAAATGACTAAACTAACCCCTTATTCATTTTCCTAAATTTATTTTGTAATTTAATTTCCTTTTTATTTATATTGGAATGGTTATAAATGTTCTTTTTTAATTCTCCAAATCTGTTTAGTGTAATTTAATGATTTCACTAATATCTTTTTCTCCATTTTTTCTTGATTTTTTTCTATTCAAGATAGTTTGTCGATTACCCGCTTGAACTGTTTGTTTTTTAAAAAAAAAAGCTTTAGGTATTGAACAATTTAAGTAGTCTTAAATCTATGTTAAGATTAAGATATACTTGACCAACAAAAAATTAGAAATACATTGTGCCATTAATGATCTTCTTAGTAGTACATCACACCTTATAATTAATAACAATTTTATGTATATACACACACGCACGTACGCACATATATATATATATATATATATATATATATATATATATANATATATATATATATATATATATATATATATATATATATATATATATATATATATTTGATTTAACTATGGAATAGAAAAATCCACAAATAAAGTCCGGTCCGGCGGTTATCTACCTTGACTCAATTACATGAAATAAACACTCATAATAACACAAGGGTATAATAGGAAAGAATTTTTTTGTAGAGTTTTAGATCAAACACAAAATTAAGTGGAAAGTAGTGAACCTAACACTTGACAAAAAATAATCCCTGCATTACTAATCCCTGCATTACTAATCCCTGCGTTACTAATCCCTGCATTACTAATCCCTGCGTTACTAATGTTTGTAGCAAACGACCCCTTAGAGGCTTCATAGATAGATAATAGAGTTTCAGAAGTCTGTTAATTTATTTTGTTAAATGTTTTAAAGACTTAAGATGCCTATTTTATGGCGAGTTGAATATATTATTTTTATTCAGAGTTATTCATTTGAGTTAAAGATTTTAAAGATGAGTTTATTGAAAATAATTTAGTTTTAAGCTTTGTATGCTTGAGTTAGTCTTTCGCTTGCAGTCAGCTAGGATGAGAGTTCGCTTGGGGACCAGCAATGGTTCTCGAGTGTCGTCCACGTCCAAGGTGTAGGCTCGGGTCGTGATAGAGGTCCTCAGTTTGCATCTCATTTATGGAAATCATTTTAGAAAGGTCTTGGTACTCAGTTAAGCCTCAGTACAACATTTTATACACAGATAGATAGTCAGGTAGAGCGTACCATTCGGATCTTAGAAGACATGTTAACATCCTGTGTGATTGATTTCAAGGGTAGTTTGGATGATCACCTACCTCTCATAGAGTTCGCCTATAATAATAGCTTACATTCCAGTATTCAGATGGCCCCGTATGAGGCACTATATGGGCGTAGATGCAGGTCCCCAATTGGTTAGTTTGAAACAGGTGAAGCAGCCTTTATTGGGCCAAATTCAGTTCATGAGGCTATGGAAAAAGTTCAACTCATCAGAGAAAGACTAAAGATAGCTCAGAGTCGTCAGAAGTCCTATGCAGATGTGAGGAGAAGGAACTTGGAGTTCAAAATCAATGATTGGGTTTTCTTGAAAGTGTCACCTATGAAGGGGGTGATGAGATTTGGCAAGAAAGGGAATCTCAGTCCTAGATATGTAGGTCCTTACAGAATCCTGAAAAGGGCTGGTAATGTGACGTATGAGTTAGAGTTGCCAACAGAACTAGCAACGGTTCATCCAGACTTTCACATTTCCTAGTTGAAGAAGTGTGTGGGTGATCCAGCATTGATAGTACCATTAGAGAGTGTGGTTGTGAAGGGTAGTCTCACTTATGAAGCGGTGCCAGTTGAAATTTTTGACCGTCAGGTTCATAGGTTGATAAATAAGGAAGTCACTTCAGTAAAAATTTTGTGGAGGAGTTTGTCCGTGGAGGAAGCTACTTAGGAAGCAGAAGCAGCCACGATGGCCAAGTATCCTCAACTCTTTCCTTCCGATTTCGTTTCATCTTGAGGTACTAATTCCTCTCCAGTATCTCAGTTTACTCTTGAGTAATTCAGTTGCAGTATCTTGTTCCCTCAGTTATTCTTGCATTTCAACATATTTGCATGTTCATGGAACTCAATTCAGTTAGATATCAGTTTCTAGTACTTAGGGGTAGGGATTGCAGCTCTTTCTCTCCATACTCAGCTCGTTTAGACTTTATTTGAGGATGAATGTTCCTAGGGGGAGATATTGCAATACCTCGGATTCGAAAAGTTAGAAAAAATGCAGTTTTCCATGACCTGGTGCCAGAACCATGGAAGCCACCAACGGTCCGTGGTCTGAAACACGGTCCATAGGTGGGCTCCGGCATTAGGGTCCAGGATTTAGGGATCTCTGATCCCACCCACGGATGACCAGTACGGTCCGTGGTTGGACCTACGGATCGTAGGTCTTCCGTAGGTGAGGATCAACAGCCATTTAGAGGAAATTGGTTTTTGGGTCAACTTCAAACTGTCATATCTTTTAGCACAAAATTCATTAGGTGGCTCATGAACTATCAAATTAAAGATAATTGAATCCCCTTTCCAACGCCATCGAGTTTACTAAAATCCAACGGAGTAAAAATTTATGCTCATTTTAGTGAAGTCCTATCAAGAAGAGCATGAACCACGACCCAGTTGACGGTTGGTAGTTCAAACGATGGCATGTCAGTCCTGTGGTAGATGGCACTAGTTAGTTTTAAGGCAGTGTCGTTTTGGTCCTTTTTCCTATTCATTAGGCACTTAAAATACGTCGTTTCATGCCTAAACTACGTCAGTTTACTCAGTCTAAGCCTAATAATCTAGTCAGAACCTACCCAGAACCCTTATTCTCCAAAAATCACCCAACCTAGAGCGAAAGAAGAGAATAGTCAACAATTTCTTCCCAACAACAAGCAAAGGTGTTCTTCAAGGTTCAGCCCTGAAATCTATACAATTTCTCCGTAGATTTCATCACCAGGTATGTGTGATTTCACAAAAGGGTTCCTTTCATCTATTAGGTCCCTAGAATTCAGTCAATTTCTTGATTCTACATAGCTTGTTTAGACCTAAAATCTTGGAATTTGTTGTGATTTCAGCTGCTATCGAATCCATAGTCCAAATAGTATGTTTTTTTTTGGAGACTTTGCATAATTCCTTGTATAAAACTCAGAACCCTAGTTTGTATAAGTTCTCCTAATTCATGAATTATACTTGCTAGGTCAGTTAAACATAATATCATGCTCTAGATTTTGAATGTCACATTCTCAGTATATAAATGTTGCATTCTTAGTTAGCATGTCAGTATTTTGAGCTATTCAGTGTTTAGTGGATTTTAGCTTCATATGTATTCAGTTGGGAGTAGACTTAGAACCGAGTTGAACTAGGATTCAGCGTACCATCAAAGTCCTAGAACTACGTGTCCACGTAGGATTATAATTCCCCTTTGTTGGGCATCAGTATTAGTGATCACGCCACAGACATGCCTTTATACCCCTGGCAAGGTATATTGGGTCCTCTCGATGGGGGCGTATACATCAGACTCCACATTCAGATCACGTTGTTTATTTCGATTAATAGTAGCTCCCACAGTCAAACGCTTAATGCATTTGACCAGGTATTTAGCATATACTTCAGCATTCAGTTCAGCATGTTACATTCATGATTAGTACTTGGTCATTGCATTTAGTTTAGTTCTTTTCAGTTATACTTTAGTACATGTCTATATCTTGTTTCAAAATATGTCATTGCTCAGTTATGTATTGTTCAACCTATATACTCTATTCTGCGTAGTATTTATATCCTACATTCTCAGTACATTCCAAGTACTGACGCATACTTTGCGCTACATCGTTACATGATGTAGGTTAAGGTACTCAGCACCTAGATCGCACATCGATTTTTGGTCCCCATTCAGCAGATTTAGTGGTGAGTCCTCATATTTCGAGGATAATAGACATGCTTTCTATTTTAGTCTTTATTTCCAGTTTTCTGTTTTGTTAGAGTTAGCTTGGGGCATTTCCCAGCAACTTAACTCAGTTAGAGGCTTTTCAGACATAGTAGTAGATTCAGCTTGAGAGTTGTTAAGTGTTGTTTAAGTCATCACTAAAACTCTTACATTATGCTATATTTACATTCAGACTAGTTGGGCTTGTTCCTCTTCAGATATCTATTAATTTAGCTTTCGCATAGTTCATGTTTTACAAAGTTAATTTCAATATGCTTATGATATGCTAGACTCAGGGTTAGCTTGGGGTCACTCGTAATCCTAGGTACCATGTTACGTCAAGGGGGTAGCCTCGGGGAGTGACACCCATCAAAACCCTAGCACATTCTACTTGGGAATAAAATTTATTCATGGGCTAAGATTTGGGGCTTTGTAGAGAACCTAGAGGTATTTGCAATGCAGAGTTCCATACTCTTCATGTATGGGGTCTCCCCCCTAACAAAACTAATAAGTGCAGTTTTCCAATAATTTTTTTGAGGTTTCAAGGCTGCTATCTCTATGGTGACCACTCTCTTACCCTGCATTGTGCTTGGTGTTATATATGAAATGGATTTTCCCATCTGAGCTTGATGATTGTCTCCATAGTATGTTTTCTTCACTCGGGGTGTTTTGTGTTGACGTGTTTTCCTATGAGAATTGGAGATGTCGTGTAGCTGGGATAGTTCTAGAATCCCCAAATCCTTTAACCTAATCAAGTCTGTTGAGTTTGTTTCAAGAAATCACCCCCACCCCCCTCATTTGGAATGGAGCAGAATTGTGAGGAAAGGTAGCTCCCAAAAGTGATTGGGAGAGTTTATTACCTGTGCAGTCTACCGTAGTAACCCACTTGGCCAGCAAACTATGTTAATGATGGGGCATCTTTTCAAACAAGGCACACGTTAGCAAGCCTCACTAAACATGTGCCGAGAGAAAACATTCAAGAGGGATGGTTATGTACTAGATATTTATCCTCTTTTTTTACCATAATTCATCATGTTATTGTTAATTTGTTACAAGTATTTGTGTTATATTATTTTTCTAATATATATATAACATATTTTCTTTTTTTATTTCCTAAAGTGTGTATTCATGTACGAATGCCAACATAAAATTTTATCTTTGATATCAATGGCGAAATTTCATTCACTACATTTTCATTTTTCTTCTTAATTATTGTCTGATGGTGAATTATCATGTTTATTTTAAGAAGAAACTACCTAATTGCTTATCAATTCTTATTTGATGGTGTGATTATCATGTATCTAGATACGAGACATAAAGGAGGGTGACGAGTGAAATTTGTCTATGTATCCCACAAACATGTGAATCCACTTGGATATATTATATCTAGAACAAATTATACCTAATGTTGACCCCATGTATCTCGAGATACATAAATCTGGACGCACCAAAATCTGGTAAGATTCGCATTAATGCAAACTAGAGTGTATCTAAGTAATCAACTCCTAAACTAGTGATTTTTATATGAGTTTCCCTTATTTTAGTCACACTTTTTTTATTTAAAAAATTTTACTTGTATTTTTAAAAAAGTTTGTACACACGCGCGTACTCGCGCATACACACATGCATGCACGCATGCGTGCATATACACACACGTGCGCGAACACACACACACACATATATATATATATTATTCATCACAAAAAGAAAACAATTTGATCAGGAGAGACAGAACAAGCCCTAGCTCTCTAAAACTTCAGAAAGATAGACATGCATATATCTGATGAGGGAGAGCCTAGGAACACCCTGACTATACACAAAGGGAGTTCCTAAAAAATTTATTCCATCCATATACGTGATGGACTTTTCTCTTTATGGTGGATCAAAGGATAGTTCATTGTTTCTCTTCATAAAGGTGCGAAAGGTTGCTAATTCCCATTTGTCCACATTGATGAGTCCTCTAATTCGTACAGGGAGGTCCTTAATCTCGTGAAATAATTGGGATTGGTTCAGAGTGTGGCTCATGTAGGCCAATCTATCAACTACCTTGTTGGATTCTCAATAACAGTGAACTACTGAAGAATTTGAAATAGATATGCATTCTCTTATCTGTTTGACTTCATTGATAATCTTCTAGGGAATAGTGTTGTTGATATTCACACAATCAACTATCATTTTGGAGTTGCTTTCAACCATGATGTTGGTGAAACCATTTTCAACGCACCATTTGATGCAAAAAAAACATGGTTGAGGCCTCTACCCATATGCTAGTACCTTCACCTAATGGTTTAGTGAATGGACATATTAAGTCTCCATTAGGTCTCTGATGATTCCTCCAGCCCGGCAAAAAAAATTTCTACAACTGTCGTCTGATTTGAGTTTCACAAATATTGGTGGTGGTTTCCTCCATTTAACGATAGTAATCTTTTTGTGGGTGATGGACCTGTTAAGAGATAAGTAGAGGTTAGTCCAATGGCCTCTATATTGATGTTATGAAATTGATTATTAAAAATATGTGAAAGGTTGAAGAAGATTAGGTGCAACACCTCGAAATTTTATAATTTAAGACTCAAACTATTCTACATTTACGTATAAGATCGTGTCAGGTGATTCTTAAATTGCTCATATGTATAAGGGTCAATTATTTAGTGTAGAATAGATTTGGATATGTATTAAGGCCACAAGAACCCCCTACACAAAGTTGAGTTGAAAGCTTCCTTACCGATTAAGTTTTAACATAAGATTCTACTTAGGTCAACTTCAAACGACCATATCTCTCAGCTCATAATGAATTAGGTGGTCCATGACCTATCAAATAAAATTTCTTTGAGTTCTATCTCCAATGCCACCAAGTTTGCCTCATTTTGAATTTGGAGTAAAATGTTAATTCCAGTGTTAATAAGGCCCTGCCAGATAGATGAAGGTTCACAGACGGTTATATGGCCCGTGAAGTGTTTCACGCACCGTGGAGCCTTAAACGGTCGTGAAACCTTCCTTTTAAGGCACTCCATCAGTTTTTAAGTTGGGATCGTTTTGGTCTTTCCCCTATGGCGTTTTTAACCCTAGTTTAAGTTTTTTTTTTTTGAGTGTTTTAATTGACTATATCATTCAAATAACTAGTTTCAACAATCTAAACATTAAGTATTTACAAATTATCTTAAACTCACCTAGGGTTCCTCTTCTCCAACAAGAACTCTAAAACCTTCAAGTCAAAAATCTAAGATACAAAGAGAATCCTTCCACCCAAGGTTTTCTCACGTTCTTTCACTCTAAGAACTTCATAAAAGAGTTAATTTATCAAGAACAATCACCAAGATTCCAAGATCAAAGGTTTCCTCCAAAAAGATAAAGTTCTTCCTCAAGCTCAAGATAAAATCAAGTCTCCATAAATAATCTCAGTCTAATAGCTTCATAACCAGATATGTAAGGCCATTCATAGTGTTGGACTAATTCCTCACGCCCTACATCTTAATTCAGTCAATAGCAAGTTGAATCTAGGATTCTTCCTTACTTTAATGAGATTCCTATATTATGAGATTGTGATACTTTATGCACTGAAATTCTTGAATTGTTGTTCATGATTGTAGTTCCACATGAACCCTATCTCTCTCTCTCTCTCTCTCTTTATATATATATATATATATATATATATATATATATATTGAGTTTTACTAAAAGTTTTTTGAACCAGCAATTTCCTTACTTTAATTTTAGAAACTAAAGTGAGTTTAAGAGAAAACTTTAAAAGAATTATTTTGAAAAAGAGCTTAAGGGAACTTAAAGAGTTCCGAATGTATCATTTTATATTGAAAAAGAGATCACTATTTCAGAAAAGTATAAGAGTTTTTAGTTTTTATATATCGATCCTGGACTTGAAAGATAAGTCCATAATTATATGTTTTAAATGCAAGTTTTGAACATAGTCTTTTAAGAAAGAATCAAATGGTTTCATATGTACGATTTGACAGTTGAGAAAAACAAAGTATGATTGATGTTTTTGAAAAGTACTTCAATAAAGTAAAAGTCCATTTCTTTGTAAAGGGTGATTGAGCATAAAGGCTATTGAATATTGAATATTTGGGAGTAGTATCAAGCACCAAATTGGGTAAGAGTCTATTTTTAACTCAAGTTCCATAAAACTATGTAGCCAACGTACAATAGCATATCACCAATTTATCATGTGACTCCTCACTGCCTCTAAGAAGGCCTATTAGATGGATCCATAGTTACAGTAGCGTCATATACCCCGACAAGGTATAGGTGACCCTCGCAACATGGATGAAACATTGTATCATTTCTAGGCTCATAGTAATGGTTATCGATTAGAGAAACTCCCCACAAAGTAAAGTATATTATTTTAATATTGGTTTTATTGCACATCTTATTGTAAAACTTAAATGGTTTCACTTCATGTTCATGTATTGATTCAGTTGAGTTGCTTTCAGTCCTTCAATTCATTTATTTGTTTATTCAGCCATATTACATAGTCGTACATTCAATGTATTAATATTATTCGAGTTGCATCTTTTCTTATGATGCAGATACATGTGTTTGCGATAATCAACAGACGATCTGTTGAGATCACTTCACACTTCTTGATAGCTTTTGGTGAGACCTCCTTGCTTCCGAAGGACTCCACTTTTATATTCTGCTTAGTAGTATTGAGGTGTCATGGGTCTTGTCCCGACATCCTTCCTTAACAATAGAGGCTTCATAGATAGTCAGAGTTAGATGTTTTCTCTTAATGAATTTATTGGAACTCATTCATGTTAAGTATTTCAAGACAATGTTTCAAAGATTTAATTTGAATGATTTAAATGCTCATTTATTTAAGGCTTCCGCGTATCATATTGAGTCTCATGTCTATAGTTAGTCAAACCAAGGGTTCGCTTGGGGACCAACAATGGTTCTCGAGTGTCGGCCACGTATAAGGTGTAGGCTTGGATCGTGACATTAAGGAGAGGGATCGCCTTAGATTGTGGATTTCTTTCCCATATTTGACACTGCATCTACTCCTCCAGATCTCCAACAAGGTCAGCACTAGAATACATCTGAACATGAGCACTTGTATAGGGTTGTGGGTTTCTAGGTCGACCATTTGATAATTAACATTCAATAAGGCATGTTAGATACAGTGATCCCTATAGGGTCCGACACAACTTTCTAAAGGCCTCGCGTAAATTCGCCAAGTATAAACATGTGTTCAATGTCTTCCACACCTTGGGCTGCACAATAACTACAATTGGCCTGAAGTGGAATATTGAATCTAGCAATTCTTTGGTCAATCGAGATTTTAACTCTAAGAGCTCTCTAAAGTATGAAATTCATCTTAAAATGTATGTTTTTCTTCCAAGTCATTTTGTTGATCCAAGATTTGTCTCTTTTTATCCTAAAAAATTCCCAAGCAGAAGATATGGAAAATTCGCCCTCATTGTCTAATGTACAAATGGCTCTGTTAGGTACCTCAGGATAGAGCTTGACATTCATAGAGTATATATCTAATAGTACATGATCAGGGATAAAGAAATCTCATCCATCCCAAATCAATTAATGATCATATAACACTGCAGCTAGAAGGATTTTGCTAGGTTTGACATCATACAAAAGATATTTATGCAATGGTCCCTAACTACTCCATTTGTCAAACCACAGGGAGACCTCACCCTTGCCAATCTTTCATAGGATAAGATGATCAGCTCTCTCTCTCTCTCTGATCTACACATAGCTTGCCATGAGTGGGAATTTCCTGAGTACCATTTCTTAGTAACCAGGTGGGATATTTGACAATATTTGCTCAGAAATTCCTCTAAAGAGGATTACTCGTTCTTAAGTTCCACCATTGTTTTTCTTAGAACGCATCACATGTATCTTCAATTTTCCTGAATCCTGCTCTTCTTTCCTTATATGGATGCAGAAGGTTTGCCCAAGAAGACCAGTGATGAGATGTTTTTCAATATTGCCAATTTGTTGACTCCTCTTTCAATCTGATGAATACTCCCTTTAGTGGGATATATCGATGCAAGTACATGAACTGGGAGAGCCAGCACAACATGTTTGATCAAACTGGCACTACCCCCTTTGGATAGAAATTTGGAGTGTCATCCTTAGATTTTGCTGAGAATGTTTCTTATCAGATCAACAAATAAAATATTTAGTTTCTTCCCCATATAGATGGGGCATCCGAGGTATTTGGCAGGGAGGTCTTTGTACTCCAATCCATTGATGATTTCTATTCTAGCGACCTCTTATGGAGTAGAGTTCAGGGCCATCATGATGCACGACTTCTTCTTGTTAAGAAACTGGCCCGAAATAGATTTATATTCAGCTAAAGTTTCCAAGATCAAGTTGATCGAATTCCTGCAACCACTAGAAAACAAAATTATATCGTCCACAAAATCTAATTGGTTAATTTGTAGGCCTTTTTATTTCATACCAAAAGGAGTGAACACATTGTTATCAGACACTTTAAGCAATTTTTGAGAGAGGAATTCAGCACTTAAAACAAAGAGAGAGGTTGATAAGGAGTCTCCTTGTCTTAAGCCTCTTTCCGATCGGAAGAAGTCTTGTCTAGTGCCATTAACCAATGATAGAATGTATGCGTCCACTGATGGTCAATGGATCAGGTTCCTCTACAGAATTACAATAAATAAAGTAAACAGTAGAAGTAAAGCACACACAAGAGTTTTACGTGGAAACCCCCTTGCTCAATAGAGGAGAAAACCACAACCCGTCTCACATGATTTCAACCAAAACTCCATTAACTATAAAAGAGCAAAGTTTCATTTTACAAATCTCTAGTAATCTAGGAATTAAACTCGTAATCCCTTCCCCCTTACTATAGCAACTCTACTACAAGCAGAAAACTAAGTAATAACTCTATTGCCCACTAAAGCAATAAACTCTAGTTGATTTAGACTTCAACAAAACACCAAGGCTAGCTCTAGCCACCAACTACAGATCTCAAAGATAAGAGAGGAAACAAGCAACAACTCTATTGCATCCACACATCAACTAAATCTAGTTGACATTCCTAGGCAACTCTACCCAAGAAAACATCAAACCAACGATGAAAAAAGGCTTGACTAAAACATAGCTGATTCGACTAACTAACTCTAGTTAATCCAACTCAAACAAAAAGCCTTAGACAAGCAACCGATATAGTTCTGCTATAACTCAGGAATAGATCTATAGAAGGTAAACACAGAAACAATAAGCCTAGATGACAGCTAAGAACGAAGATAACTCTATCGTGTCCCTTGTTGTTTTACAGAAAATGTTTCTTCAGAGATATGGCCTTTTACCTTTGTGAGCTTGTGAATTTTTAGAATTCAAAAAACCATTTTTTGTTGTAAAAGAAGAGAACAATATAAGATGAGCACAAACCTGCATTTAATTCATTGTCATTGCATCCAATGTCGCTAAAGCTTTAGCGACATTTATTTAGAGTGCCGGTAAAGACCTCTATTATTGCCACTAAAAGTAAATATTTTTAGCGGCATTTCTTTAGCAGCAATTACTATTGCCAGTAAAGTTGCCTTCAAAAATGTGATATCAAACATATTATATGGCTTATGTTATTGCCGGCAAAGATGAAATAGACGACATATTTAACCACTTTTTTATAGCATAAACAAAATTCATAAGAGATACATTTTTTTGGTAACTAATTTTTTTATTAATCACCCAAGACAAAACATTACAAAGTCGTAGCCTAGTAATAACTCTGGCTAGCTTGTGACCAGAAATTCAAAGAAAACACAGCTAACAAATTGTTAAGTGAACATATTAAAAAATGTCATTTAGCACTAATCTGCTAACACCTGGACATGCTCTTGTGTGGTAGATATATACCACTTCTTTGGCGAATAAGTCCTTCCACCTTTTAGGCGGCTTCTCAAGAATCCTTTGGTTTCTCTCAAAATTCAGCAAAGAACATTTTGATCTACCCTAGATGTGTTGAGTGATTATCCATTGGATGAATAGCTTCCAATTGACTGTCATGAGAAATCCAACTTCATTGATCCCCACGAACCATAACAAGCACATCACCACGAGAACCAAGGCAATCACTCCACCGATTATGAAAAAGCATTAGATTTCAATAAGTTAGCAAAAATCAAATATCCAAAAGCTAATTTGAGACAGTTAAAAGGTAAACTTAATGTCAACTTTTTTAACCTTTGAGGACTTAAAATCTTTGAATTATAAGTTAAATAAAAACTAAACAATCAAGCAAATTAGAGAGCTTATGCAAATGATCTATGAATGAAAATCATGATTTCAAGCAAATTAGAAAGCTTATGCAAATGAGCTATGAATGAAAAGCACAATTTTAAATTAAGTAGCAAGACTTGGCTCCACTTATTATTAGTCCCTTATTAAGGAACAAAATGTGAGATTTCCACCCTTATTGTAATTTGAGTCATGGTTCTCTATAAGTTTTACTCATTTCATTGACCTTTAGATTACATCTTCAATTGTGTTATATAGACACCCGTTGATGAGAGTAGCCAAAGCTTTGATGCTAAGCTTCAAATCTTATTCATAAACACTCCCTCACCACTTTCTAACGTTTTCTATTTTTTGTCTCTTTTTGCAACTAGCCACTTAGAAAGGAAAAGACCACAAAGACCAGCAAAGGCATTTAGCTCCATCCAACGAAAATAATTGTTGGCTTCCTTCCTTATGTCATAATCTTGTTGTGTTCTAGCCTTAAGTTTGGCATCTGAAAATTCTCATGAATCAAGAAACAGAGCCATACGCATCTTAAGACATGTATCTAAAGTGCAAGAAAGAGAGAATGGAGGTGAGGGCATAGGAAGAGGAGGTAAATTCCATTTGGATACATATAACAATGAATTTGAGTTAAAACCTAAGCATTTGATAGCTCATGTCGGTAAGGGTAGAAAGAAGGGGAACCAAATGGAGTTCAAACAGCTTTCATCATGTGTGTCCTTGTAAAAGTTTAGTGGTATCCATGAAGCATCCAGTAATATAAACTACTAGGCTATGTAAGATAAAATGTGAGATTTCAACTATTATATAACTACTAGGATATGTAAGATAAAATCCCCATGAACAAAGAAAATAGAGAAGCATGTGTTTTACTCATTAAGTAACTCAAAACAAGAGGATTTTCAGCATTAGGAGTTTTCACCAGAGCAAGTTTTTCGTTTTCAAATTTTATCTACGAAGTAACAAATAAATGACTTTTCAGCCATTTGGCTTAATTATAACAAAAGGGTTGAGCAGACACATGAATTTATGCAGATAAAAGGCAAAGAAATTCTCACATATAAGCCAGGCCCAACATGAGCCAAATTGTATTGCCGCAGCTGCCTTAAATTCATTAACAAATGTATCATAGGAACCAAAGTCTATATTAATTAGTTCTAATAATTTACCAGATAACTCTCCTCCTCTATTGGGCTTCATAGATTCCCAAAAGAATTGATGCTTCCAGGTCTAAAATGTAAAATATAAAAGAACTTAGCATTATTTTGGAAAAAATAACTAAAAGTACATAAAATTATTAAACCATAAGATCACAAGATTTGAAGCATATACATCTTTTTGTATTCAGTAGATTTAAGTAATTTAAAATTAAGAAGATAAAAACTATTTAGAGATTGAGTGTAAACAAACCTCATGATTAATGCCATCACCAATAGTGATTCTCAATCTGTGCGACACCGAAGCCATATTATGGCATGTCATTTCAAGGCTTCATTATTCAGAGAAAAGAATAATCTAGCGGATAGCAAAGCTGGCCTAATCTAATAGCATATTTTAAGTTTGAGAAAATGACCAAAAGCCTCCCAACCTATAGCCGGATTTTCAACTACACACTCATACTTTACGGGGGTCCTATTACCCCGCCGAACATTTTTTTAACTGATTTTCTCACCCTTATTTGCTGACGTGTCCACATAAACCACATATAATTAAATGTTTGTTTACACGCGCCGCCACATAATGACTGGACCCCAAAACCCACGAATTTCCTTTAATCATTTCATTTTCCTCTTTCTTTCTCTAAACTCTAACCTTTTTTCGATCTAACCAAATTCACCCCCATTCTCTTCGATCTGAGATTGCGTTCCAATCGAAAATTTTTGGGGAAGGTTCGTTTAGCTTTTTTCGTTTGTTGGGTCGAAGTTTTCTCAACTTAAAGTTTAGTTCTTTTAGTTCTTTACTAGCGATTTTGAACGATATTGATTATTGTGTTTGATTAGGGTTATGAAATTGACAAAAAAAATGAAGAGCAATAACTGGGTTTTGGTATAATAGCATTCCATTGAAGAAAATTTTTGAACCATAACTATGAAATTAGAGAAATTACAAGCCCTAAACCTTCAAGCTTTTTCGAAATTGAAACTACAATTGAATGCTTTGACAAGTAAATTCAAGTTTTAAGCTGATTTGGGAGAGAATGAAGGAATATACCGTTGGAGATTTGTCAACTATTAGAAGAATTGAGAAAAAAAGGAAGAAAAAGAGAGTTTGATTTTGGGAGAGATGAGATTATACCATTAGAGATTTAATATAGCTGATTTGGACTCACATGTGTAGTTTTCTTCAGCTTTTAACGTTTTATTTTCTGTTCTTACGCGCCTAAGGGAGTTGGTCTCACCTTCTTGGACACATCAGCAAATAAGGGTGAGAAAATCAATAAAAAAAATGTTAGGGGGGTAATAGGACCCCCGTAAAGTATGAGTGTGTAGCTGGGAATCTGGCTATAGGTTGGGGGGCTTTTGGTCATTTTCTCTTTTAAGTTTATATCAACAGTCTTCTAACCATCTTTTTATTTCTTTTTTTCCAAAATCCCTTCTTCCTTATATTTTTCTTTTCATACGGCATTGGACTAACTCAAATTACACAACCGATCAGCATATAGAACTAATGTTGCTTCATGTAATTCAAGCGTCTATGCAAATTATGTTCATTATTTTTGAGCCATCAATTTAGATTTGCTACGTTTTTAGTCTCAGCAAAATAGATTTAAACAAAAGATGAACCACTATAAAAATTGAAAGGTGCGTGCCTCCTTTTATTACTAGAATACCTCTCCTTCCTCAAAAGAACTCCAGTATTTATGTACTCCAACCCAAAATTTTCAACAACCTTCAAAGACGAGTACATTTTTTCACTACCAGGATCAAAAATTGAAACTTCTAGAACTTGAACTTAATTAGAGAAGCACAACAATTCAATAATCAATTCTTCTGATTTATTAATTAGACTCAAATTAAGCAGTAATCCACCATTGAATTCAGTTATAGACTACAAATCTTATTGCATGTTTGTATTAGGGTTCTATTTAGAGGTGTAATATATTGAATGGTTAAAGAGAGATAGATCATAAACATGTTTTGCTCTTAAAAAGGCACTGTAATACTCTAATATACAATTGATTATGTGAGAAGAAATTTTCCAAACTACAACCAGAACACTCAAATATGTAATCGTCCGAGAGCTGCAGAGAAATCATGAAGAAGATGAAGAAATGACATACCTGCAGATAGACGACAACACCAAAATTGAAAGCCCACAATGATGAAATGAAGGGAAGAAGCGGCGATGACGGAATGAATGAACCCAGAATGGGAATAAAGGTTGGGGTTGAGGTTGAGCAGAAGGAAGAGAGCAGAAAGTTTAGGGCCATTTGGAGATTTAGGGCAAAGTATATATATATTAAAGAAATGGGAATATTGAGTATAAAGGGTCCGGGCACATTTTAATGGCATTTATGTTTAATTGCCGCTAATAGATGAAGTTAGAGGAGATATTAGCGGCATTTAGTTAATTTCCCCTAACTAAATGCCACTAAAACCCTGTTATGCCATAGTGTTTGTTATTCTGCCAAAAGATGTGCACAAACTACAACAAGCTGCAACTTTTGGACAACTGCCTTTCTATAAGTTCAAAGTTTGTTAAATCATCAAAACTTTAGAAACAAGTTATTGCATAGAAAAATAACAACCAAGATGAAGTACCAGTTGCTGGAAATATGTCTATGAATTAAATCAGTACAGACTTCACAAAATCTCATTTCTCTCATCATGATACATAAGTAAGACCAAGAGACTCTATCATAGGCTTTGACCATATCCAATTTCATGATAATTTTTTCCATTAGTATTTGACTAATTAATGTCAATCGCAATCTCTTGGGCCAATAAAATGTTCTCAGTGATGGATCTTCCTTTAATAAATCCACTTTGGTTGTTGCTAATGAGTAGTAATTTGGAAAATCTGAAGTTGAGGACTTTGGCAAAAATCTGATAGATTAAAATGTTGGGGATGTGGAACTTTGGGGAGGAGAACAAGACAAGTGTGGGTAAGCCATTTAGGAAGTTTGTCATCACAAAAGAAAGCTCTGAGGGCAAAGACAAGAGTACTGATCATGTCCCAATAGGTCTTGGAGAGCTATCTGGGTCCATTGAGAAGACCACATCTCTAATTATTTCTTTCTCGATTAGTACTGAGGAGTTAAATTCCTCTTTGATGATGGGAGCAATAATGTCCAACTCAGAGTAGTCGACATAAACTGAATCTTGGCTAAATATACCTTTGAAGTAAGATCGAACAACTTTGGACACTTGACTAGTGCCCTCCACCCATTGATTGTATTCATTTTAGATATTGTAAATGCTCAATTTCCTTCTCTTGTCTTTGATGACACTGTGGAAGTATTTTGTATCCCTAAGTAGAGGCGTATCCAAGGGGGATCACCAGGTTCACGTGAACTCATGCTTTCGTCTCGAGATCATATATAGTAGAGTTATATTTTTATTTTTATTTTAAATATAGTTATGTGAACCAACACTCGAGGTATGTTTTGTATGAAGGAAAACATTTTTCGGAAAATGTTTTTCAATTATCTCATGTTTGGTTGGGTAAAATGTTTTGGAAAATATTTTCCAAATCAACTCATTTCCTCAAATTCAAGGAAAATGGCATCCCTTCAAAATGTAAGGAAAACATTTTTCAAAACTTTCCTCCAACTTCAATACAATTTTTTTGTTGAAAAAATAAATTTTAAGCTTTTTTAAAAATATACTTTTCAACTTCAATTTTTTTGGACCTATAATATTAAAATTTAACAATTTTCAATAGTAAAAATCTAAATATAAATTTATATCTTAGATAAACTTTTCGAACAGTGCACCTATAATCNCCTCCCCAAAAAAAAATTAAGTTTATTTTTAAAAAATATTTTCAATTTCAATTAAAAAATTATTTTCTACTCTCTAGTAAAAATAAAAGATATTTTCTCAAAAATAATTTTCATTCATAAATCAAACACCAAAAAATATTTTCTAGTCACCAACCAAACATGAGAAAAATAAGTCAAAAATCTACTTGTTTCCAGGAAAACAGTTTCCTTCATACCAAACACACCCTCGGAGTATCATATAATGTGATAATGATTGGGTGCACCTTCTACGTGAGGTTAGAAGTTTGAATTTTATATTTATCTTGTTTTATTTTTCTTTTTAAAATTAGATAATTGGTAGCACTTTTGGCATTTCAATTTTGGACCTATAATATTAAAATTTAACAATTTTCAATAGTAAAAATCTAAATATAAATTTATATCTTAGATAAACTTTTCGAACAGTGCACCTATAATCTCAAGGTCTTTTGACCCTGGCCTTTTGTCTGAAAATGGAGTCTTGGATCTTTTAGGTACCTCATAAACTCCGCCTAGATGCTATTGAGATTAGTTCTGTTATCATCACTGTTGTCAGAGATCATCTTCATGTCCAGCTTAAAAATTTCTTCCTCAAGCTTTTTAAATCCATTATGCACATTACCAAAGGTGTCTTTATACACGTGCAAACCTTGACTAGTTTTCTCATAGAGAGGAGTAATATTTTATTTAAAAATCGAACCAAGCCAATCATATAAAAAGAACTGAGGAGATTCATAATTATCTCAACCGTGATGCTCCATTTCCTTTCAAAAAGATAAGACTTTTTTTATTCAAACATTGTGACGTCCTAACTTAGATTTTTATAACATTCATTCATAAATTAACAACAGAAAATTAAGGATATGTCCCTCAAATTATATTGTTTTTTATCTAATCGATTTTGCTTTTTGTTTATCCTTTTTCTATTATTATATAAAATGAGTCACCTCTCACAAATTTATTTATTTTAGATAGAAAAAATAGAAGTGATTGGCAAAAGTAGGTAATGGTGTGCCAAAAATGAACCGATCGATAAATTGAATCGAAAAAATGTTATTGCTTTATTGTTATTGGATTATAGGGTTAACAGTTATTTAATGGTTTTATAAAAAAAAAATTATTGGGTTATCGATTTGATATTAGTTTTTTAAATTTTGGGTTATGGAGTTAACTGATAACTCATTAAGCACATAATAATTTACTATTTTAATTTTTAGTCATACATAAGTATCAAACAAAAAATATTGATATAATCACTATATTTGACTATAACTATAAGGACCCGACACAATTAACATTATTTAATTAACTCTGCTCTTTGCATTTACCTTTAGGTTCACAATGTCAAAAACCTAAAGAACTAAGAACGACAACGACTAGAGTTTGTAACGACGACGGCAAGGATTAGGCAACGACTAGGGCTGTGAATTGTGAGTATTTGCTATACTTTTACTATACTAATCAATATTTTTGCACTGAATGAGTAATTAGATTTCTCTTTTTTTTTTTAATTTCGTGTTAAATTGTTGGACTTGTCATATAATTGTTTTAAAAGCATTTTCTTATTGTTTAAATCGAAAATCGAATCGTTAAAGACCAAAATCGATAAACCAAAAACCAATAACAAATATTTTATTATTTTAATTATCGATTTAGCATATTTAAAAAATAAAAATCAATAATACTTAAAATCAAATCGAACCGAACAATACATCCTAGGTATGATTTGCCGGCAGAAATGGAGTGGTGGTCAAGCAATGAAGAAACCAAACTATTAAAGTGAAAAAAGTTCACACCAGTGTTGACTATCCAGACACAAACACTCCCAAACATATCAACTTTTTGGTTTTATGTAAAAAGTCTTTTTTTTAAAAAAAAAAAAACAAACAAAAAGCACGTAATCAGTGAAGTTTTGTTTTAAAATATGATAAGACTTTGTTTGAAAAATGATAATTGAAATTGACGTAATTATAAGAATAAATAATAATTATATATATATTGTTGATGTTAAATGTTTTTTTCTCTTCTATTTGTCATTTTTAATATATTAAAAAAAATTACTTTTTTCTATTTTATTGTTAATATTAATTAATCAATCGTCAAATCATTTTCTACGATAAACATACACATCAATGAATATTATTATTATGGTAAAATATTTATATTAATTTTTATTTTTAAGTGACAAAATCCAACATAGACAATAATAAAACTAGTAAAAGTGAATAAATAGTGTAATTTGATTCTTTTAATATAAAAATAAAATAAAATATTTTAGAAAGTGAATCTTATCCTACTTATTAGAACGTATTTATTTTTCCTATAAAATGAAATATTTAATTAATTTATCGAAGAATTTGGTTTGGCATTAATGTCGGGAAAAAAAAGATGAAGAAGTAATACTCCTTTTTATTCTTATTTATTTATCTATTTTTTATTTAACAGACTTATTAAGAAAATAATAATTGACATAGTAAATTTATCATTT
The DNA here is from genome assembly GCF_019186545.1 of Solanum stenotomum. Lineage (NCBI taxonomy): Eukaryota > Viridiplantae > Streptophyta > Magnoliopsida > Solanales > Solanaceae > Solanum > Solanum stenotomum. The sequence goes on from NC_064293.1 coordinate 7,128,234, forward strand.
TACCTCTATTAATTGATAGAATTTCAAAATTAATTTCCCCATTAGGGATGTTTTATCTTTTTAAAAATATTAACTCGCTAAATAAATTGAGAATATAATAGATTAAAAATATATTATTATAATAACAAGTAAAAAGAAACAAGTAACCAATTAAAATTAGACAAATAAAACCAATTAAAGAGATTCCCATAAATAAGGTTAAAGGTTAGGGTAAAGTGGTAAGTATCACTCCATGTTTTTAATTATTTGTCTATTTTTGAATTGACAAATTTATTAAGAAAACAATAATTGACATAGTAAGTTTACAATTTTACCCCTATTTTATGAAATAGATGAATTAAAAACTTAAGATTTTCAAGAAATTCTATATTTTTTAAGTAATTAATTAAGAATATAATAGGTAAAAAAAATTTGTTATTTCTTGATTTATCAAAATTGACACGTAATTAAGGACAACTAAAAAAGGAAAAATGAATAAGTAATTAGGGACACATAAAGTATTTGATAAGTATTTTGCCCTAAGATATAAAATCGTAACGAACCTAATGTGGGACTTCGAATTTAGTCAGGCTCCAAAAATACGAAACGCCATTGAGAAAAAAAAAAAAAAAAAAAAAAAAACCTCTGAAGTTCTATTCAGTTTTTCTTTCTTCCCTAAAAATCAAATTTCGTGTCAAGATCATGCCATGTCCGTACACTCATAACCTTCATCCAGATTTTCTTCTTTCACAATTTTTTGGGTTTTTAGCAGACACTTTGAATTTGATTCAAAGCTCCTTTTTCGATCGATCGGTTATATAATTAAGGATGCCTTTTCCATGGAAAAAGGGGACGAAAACAAGCATTTCACAATTGGTGAAGGACCATGTAAATTCTCAAAGTGGATCTCCTCTTATGGTGGAAACCGGTTTTCCAACTTCTCTTGTCGATCTTGTTGTCAAGAATCGCCGAAGATTCAAGAAATGCTCCAAGAAAAAAATGGCCGACGACCCTTTGTTCATTACATCCCCTTCCCCTCCCCATCCCTCTTCGTCTGTAACTTTACCTTCCACTTCTCAATTCATTATTGATGATAATGAAGTTCCTCCTCTGATCCGTGTAGCTGAAGTGGAAGGTGACAAACCTGAATCTTGCAAGATGAACAACGAGAAAGAGTGGGGTAATGGTTGTCTCAGTATGAATCAGGGGTTGGTGGCCGTTTTGAAGATGTTTCTCGTGGCGGGTTTGGTTTTAGGGATGAATAATCTTGTCATGGGGGTAACCATGTCAGCCTTCTTGTTGTTTTTATTGGAATATTTAGGAGAACGTTTGTATGGCTTCTTTTCTGGACTACAGAGGAGGGTTAGGTTGATGATACAAGGGATAAGGGACATCTTTAGAGCCAAAGTGGTTGAAGAAGACCAAGACGATTGTGTTTTTAAGGAACCTTTGGAGCTGTCAAAGGATGGTTGCTCTGGCTTTGGATGTCAAATTCAAGAAATTGAGGTTGAGGATAGTCAATGTATTAGGGATGGAAAAGCGAAATGTGTAGGGGTAGATGTAATGGAGAAAGGAGAGGAATCTAGATATGATTTATGTGAATCCAAAGAAAAGAAATCTCATCGGGCAAAGATGAAATCGAAAATGAAGAAACTTGTTCCGAAGAAGTTCAGAAAGAAAAAAGGTTCAGCATTGGAGCGTCCTATGCTCCTGGATGAGATAGATTATGTTATTGAAGGAAAGACGGAAACTGAAGGTTCCAGTGAACAAAAAATGCAATCCAATGGTATAGTGTCATCAGTGGCAAGTAGCATAGATGATAAGACAGATATTGTTGAGGTTGTTGGTAGTAATGCTGGAGAATCATCTGAAGTATTTACTGATGCTAGTGTTGAAGAATCATTTAATGGTACTGATGACAAGGCAACCATTGTTGGGGAAGAAGAATTGACTGGAAGAGAGCATAGTTCTATGTATATTGCTCTCCTTTTGGTTGTTCTAGTCGGCCTTATTGGAGGTCGGGTTCTTGCACTTGTTTTTACTTTAACATGTTGCTTGATGTTGAAGCGAGGTGAAGGAATAGGAAGATTCACAAAATTGCCCATGATCGGGTGTTTCACAAAAAAGTTCAGTTGGAATTTATTAACTCATTCATAGAAGCCCTTGAAAGTATGTTCATAGTGTTGTGTGAAGTGCTGTTTAAGCCTTCCTTGATCTTTAGAGCTTACTTTGATGGAGAGTTCAACCTTTGGTTGACCACTCGACCATTGGTCTTGTTTTATGTCCTGTAAAGTTACTCAAATAAGATTAACTTTGTGATACTCTTGTGTCTGAAGCATTGTTTTGCATAAATAGTTGACCCCGTTTTGTCTTTTGCTCTCTTGCAGTTTTTCTTGGTTAATTTGTCAGTCTTTTTGCCTTTCAGTCCAGGGGATAAGTTGCAGTGAGTAAATCAGAACATGGCTAATCTTAAGCTTATTCCTTTTTGGAACCATGTGTTCTGGTGTTTCAGTTTTTGCTAAGTTATTAAGTGTTTGATGTCACATAATTATTTATATTACCCACAAAAAGCAAGTGAGGTTAGGGGATCTAGAAAGAACAGTAGGGATCACTGGGTATGTTGTTGTTGAATGATACTTATTTGGTTTTTTTTTTTTGGATTGAGGTGTAATAGTTGTTGGATGATATTAATTGGCCTGCTGGCAATTGACTTGAGCCTTGGGGTTTGCTCCCTTTCAAGGTCTCAAGTTCGAAACCCACTAGGTGCAAACAATTTCTGAGGGCCATCGGACTGGGTAAAACCTGAATTAACCGTGGTGCACTTGCGGGAAACTCCTTGCCGAGGGCCTGTGCACCCCCGGGATTAGTCGGGGCTCAAAGAGACTCGGACACCCGGTGCAAATCAAAAAAAAAATAAAAAATTCTGCAGATATGACCTAACAGAAAAATACCAAGGGAATGTTTAACCCTTGTTTTTCGTGATAATGAATATTTCATTTTTTGATCTTTTTGTAATTGGTACACATTGTTTCAGTTCATTGGTTTGTTAGGCTCTTATGCTTGGAGTTCAGCAGGATTAGCATCAGTTTAGTTTGCATTCTTCAATGTTTTACCTTCTTATTCTTGAATGTTACATGTATATATGCAGTGTGCCAGCTTCTGCCTAAAATTCTATTTTATGAAATGGTGGTATATCTTTATTCTTTGGCTTCGTTCTTGAATGCAAATTTTGCTCTTTTTTGTTGCTGGTGTTATGAAACTTTGGTTCATTGCTTTGCTACAACAAATAGAGTCTTGACATTGACACTTAATAGTCCGAATTGAGTAAGTATGCTGCCTTCCTTTGCTTTGTACCTCTCATCCAGTGGCCTTGTGTTTTGTGTTGATATATCCGATTTGTACTTGATAGGTTTGTTTAGACTAAAGGAAATTATTTTTGTCTTCTATTTAGTCCACAAAGTATGGTTTAAGGAAAAAGTAATATGCAAATAACTCATCCCAGATAAAACCTTGCTGCATGTGTTGATAGACACAACAAATATATAAGTGGAAAAAACTGTTGATACTTTGATATTTTTAAGTTTTAGCTATGTTTTAGTTATGTTGGAAGGACTTTAGTTTTGCTTGATTACACTTATATATAGGAAGATACACATCATATTGGTCGATTGATTCAGTTAAAATGATGAAACAATATAACTCCTTTCTTTCTCTCCTCAATCCAGGACTACTGGATTGTGCTTTCACTGTTTAGATTCCGTATTGTAACATGGTGTCAGAGCTTGGATTGGCATAGCTCTTCTTCTCTCCATATCAGTTTACCCTCGCTAGGAACTTAATTGCATAGACAACCGTGAGTCGCAAAATTAGGCTTCTCAGCGCAGATGAGAAATTGATTTTCTGCCCAAATTTTCTGTATGCTCTTCCAATTTAACACAGTTCCTTTTTTGGTTGAGTCACAGTAAGAAGGTATTGTTCTTCCTCGTCTACGGTTTTTGGCTTGTTGCCCTAATTTCACCTGATTAGGATTGATACATATGGTATTTTCCCCTCTTCCTGGTTGTTGAATGAGGAAATGCCTCCCAGAGGTAAATATGATTACTGCTACGAACAGAGAAAAGGCCCAAAATAGTCCCTCATCTTTGGGTTAAGACTAAAGTCATCCTTGAGTTTTCACAATAGAGCATTAATAGTCCCTCATATTTGTAATATTGGTGCACTTTTGATCCTCCTTCAAAATTTTGCCTATTTTTTAACATTGATTTTATTCATAATTTATGTATGGAATGTTTAATCGTCATTTTATATATTTAGTAAAAATAATAACTTCATGTGAGAGATTGTGAAAAGAAGAATACCTTGTTTTGTTTAGTAGAAATCGTATTGCAGGTAAAGTCGAGAGGTTCATCACGACGATTTCACGTGCAATAGTACAATTTTTTCTTTTCTTGCAATGCCATATGTTAAAATGTTCTTAGTTTAGCTGCAGTAATATTTATACTGAGCAGAACAAGGTGTTCTTATTCCCACCTTCTCTCATATAAAATTATTATTTCTACTAAATATAAAAAGACGATGGGACATTCCTTACATAAAATTATGAACAAAATTAATGTTAAAAAATAGGCAAAAATTTAGGGAAAGACCAAAAGTGCACCAATATTGCAAACATGAGGAACTATTAGTGGTCCATGTGAAAACTCAAGAATGACTTTGAGTCTTAACCCAAAGATGAGAAACTATTTTGGGTCTTCTCGCTACGAACACATCTAATGTTGATTTTGCTCCTGTTACTATCCAATCTTCACATCCATACTACTTGCATCCTCTTGATGGTCCAGAGAAGGTGTTAGTTGCTTCAAAGTTCAATGGAACTGGATATGGGGAATGGAGGAGCAGCATGTTAATAGATTGTCTTGCAAGAACAAATTAGAGCTGTTAATGGAACCTAAGTACGCCAACCCAAAATTACCCTTAGTTTGAAGGATGGTGTAGGGCAAATGACATGGTGCTTACCTGGATATTAAATAGTCTAGAACTTAAGATCAGGGAGAGTGTAATATACACAGCAAGTGAAGAAAAACTACGGAAGAACACCGAAAAGTGATATGGACAGGCAAATGGAACTAAAGTACACTAAATAAGAAAATAATTGCTTCTATTTTCCATGGATCTTCAAACATTGCTTCATATTTTCCAAATTAAAGAAGTTGCAGGTCGAACTTGCGTATTCAATTAATTACCTACCCTGCTTGTACATGTGGTTGCAAAGAGGCTTTTTCAAAAAATGGAAGCGGAACAGGGACCAAATCAGTTTCTGATGGGAAGAAGGAATCAGAATGCGTTTACACAGAGGGTAACTTTTGACAACAAAAGGATTAACATGTTCTGCAGATATTGTATGAAACCTGGTCATGTCATTGGCAACTGTAGTAAACTTGCTCATCAGAATAGTCAAAACAGTTCCCAAACAATTTCAATTGTGCAAATAACTCTTCAAATCAGTACAAGAGGACTGCTGCTTGTGTGTAGGGGACTGATCCTCAAGATCAAGTTGATATGAGAACAGAGATTTCAGGGACATCTGGACTCTGGCCAACCTAAAAGTAAGGGAGTGTAGTTTTTAGGAATAATATATAAATATGTCTTTTAACTTGGCTTCAACTGGCATTTATGCCCTCCAAAATAGGTGTTTCATGTGTTAGTCAACTTCACAAAGCATCAACCACCTTATGCTTCACTACCCTTTTGCAACACACTTTTGGAACATGTTCCTAGTGATTTTTGGTATTAGTTGGTCCGCGCCCTTCAATATCAGAGATGCCTACACTAGTTGGAGCTCTATGGAAGTTAGAAAATTTGGATCATGACCCCAACTTGTATTTTTTTGTTATTTGGAATGAAAGAAACAAGAGATATTTTGACGGAGTTTTAACTCCAATTTCTAAGCTTAAGGCTAGTTGTTTGGTCAACCTTTTTAGTTGAGCCAACTTTTCCCCTGTGAATAACTTAGATCACTGCCTGGAGTTTGTCAGCTCCTTAGCTTCATAAGTTTTTTCTTCTTACTGAGCTGACAGATCCCTCCTTTTGTATCTTTGTATCTACTGGATGCCTTGGTAAAATCTCACTTCATCAAAAATAAAATAAAATTTGAACAAGTAGACATGCGTCCTGCGTACACGTAAGACGCCATGTAGGACACAAAATTGTCATGTAAGACAAATATGTCTATTTGTTTAATTTTATACAAGTTTAAGTATCTACTTATGTATACCTAAAGTTGAAGGACGTAAATGTTAGTTAAATTCTAGTTAAATGACACATTTATATATTATGCCTAGTTTTCACCAGAACAGTTGACTCAAATGATGCATGTGCTGCAACAAATGATGAGTGTACATATTCTGACCAGGGCACCTCTAATTCTACTTCTGCCATTTATGCATGTTTGGTAAACACATCTGAGTTTTCTTTCTTTGCTTGTAATATGTTTAGTGTAGTCGATAATCCTTGGATCATAGACTCAAGCGCTAATCATAATGATGTAACTCCAGTAAAATCTTGTCCCACAAACATCACTCTTCTTTCAGTTCCTTACCGTATCACCTTGCCAAATGGCTACATCACTTGAATGGAACACTAATGTTGACCAGAGGCGGATTTAGGATTTGGAGGTTGTGGGTGTCACATCGTTCAAGTAAAATTAAATGATCGGTTGCTTTAATTTTGGGTTACAATTTGGGTTATTAATCTTTTTTCCATTTTATAAACAAATCAATCAAACATGCATGTTAGTAATATTTTCTTTTAGATATTTCGAGATAACTAAACAATTCAATTTTTATTTCCTTTTAAGAATTAGGGGTCTTATTCGCTGAAACTTTGAGGAAAAGAAAAGATTTTTCACATTAAAATTTGAGCTTGAATAAACCATCCAATAGTATTAACTTAATATATTCATATTCCATTGACTTAATATGTTATTGCAAATATGTAGTAGGGAAAGAATAAAATTGTAGTTTCAACCTAGTCTTCTTAATTAGCAAGAACGTCGGTGAAGATCGAAAAAACCTTTAAAATAAAAAAAAACTCTAATAATAATATTCATCATTTTTAAAACTTACATTTTTTTAAAACTACTGTTCAAATATATTCTTAATAATATTTATGTCACGTTCATAATTCAATACTCATTAATTGATAAAGAATAAACATGTAACACTCATATCAAGATATTAATAATTAGTGAAAGAGAAAGTTTTTACTAAAAAATAATTATGAAAAAGGGTCAATTTGAATTACAATAGTAAATAAATAAAAATGATGGAAGAAAAAAAAGTTAATGCCCTTCACACATTAATGAAAAAGACATAAAAGAAAAGAAAAAAAAGGAAAAAGAAAGAAAGAAAAAGCGTCACCTGTGAGCAAGCCAAAAAATAGAGTTGCTAGCAAGGTTCGAACCTGCGTTAGAACTGTGGCAGGCTAACTCCTGCGCCAATTGAGTCGTTCACCATTTCATGTTGTGGGTGGCAAAGTCAATATTTATTAAATTGTTATACATATATATATATATATATATATATATATATAAAGTTTTGAGATCACTGGATCTCGTGGCTCCTCCACCCGTCCACATAGATCCGCCACTAATGTTGACACTCTATTTTGACCTTGGTCAAACTTAAACATTAGATATATGTATCACGGGATACAGGTTCACTAGCTTCCGCAAACGCAACCTGGAGCCTGCGAACGCAAAGGGCAATTTTGCCTGCACATCAACTGTTTTGCCCCAATTTTGAAATTTTCGACGGGGTGCTCAGGATTCGCTCAGAACCCCGTACACACAAACGTAATATGTTACCCCAACAAACTCGGCATTTCGAACTCAACATAGATGTTGAAACTTCTAACCAAGGTCATCTCGATAAAAAGTGAGTCACATACCCAAGCTCCATTTTAAGCCAAATTTTTTAAAAGGGCTCAGAATGAGCCAGAAGTCTCGGGATCCGCACAAAAGGTCCTTTAAGATTAAAATTGATGTTCCGAAGCTAACAAAACCATCAGATTTACATTCTGAATTCATCTTCTTGAACTTTTGACCGAAGTCAACCGTTCAAATTTTAAGGTACTGATAGAGATGGAAGTCGGGACAAGACCCACGACATCCTGACTAAACTGAAAAGTAAATGAAATCCTCAGGAACAAAGAGGCTCACCATAGCTAACTCGGACTTCCGAGTGTATTAACGAAGCTCCTGTTGATGACCCTGAATACTTGTGTCTGCATCATGAGAAAATGCAGGCCAATTGGCTCAGTACGTGGAATGTACGAGCATGTAAGAGGAATTCTAAAACATAAACATAAGCTTGAAACTTGATAAATAGGAAACGTACTTACCTCTTCTCAAACTTACTCAACTCAGAAATACTGAAGGATAAGATACTCAACTCAGAGATTAGATACTCAACTCACAGATTAGATACTCAACTTCAAAGATATGATACTCAACTTCAAAGATATGATACTCGACTCAATGAAGCACAGATCAACTCAAGATACTCAACTTAAGGTACTCAACTCGAAATACTCAACTCCTGATACTTAACTGAACTTATTTCAATATAAAGCAGTTTAAAACAAGTGCAATATAAAGAAAAGATGTTTAAAAACATGATGTCAACTCTGTGTATATAACAAGGATACAACATAACTCTGAAATGTATATGAAAATACAATTAACTGATGTATATAAAAATACAATAACTTTTGTGGAGTTTTTCTAACCGACAAACATCACATAAGAGCTATAGTGATGATGCAACAATCTACCTCACGCTGCCAGCGCATCCTATACCCGGCCAAAGGTATAGAACCTGAACTACTAAGTGGATCCACTAGTCTATTGTGAAAAGGATTCATCTAAAAAGTATGACTCTTTTCTACTCATGGTGGCTACATGGTTTTATGGAGTCGTGAGTTATCTAAACTCATGCTCGCCCCCAATTCGATGCTCAATACTACTCCCAAAATATAATAGCTCTTATGTTTTTAAAGAAAACAAATTTCTTCTGTGATTTGAGATTAGTGCTCAAAAACTTAGCTCAAAGGGTATCTTGGAAATCAAAGTTTCCCCTCTTGCTTCATTTAGAAAGCGATTACTCTTTTCATAAAACTAGCCTGAAGGCCCTTTGGAAATCGAGGTTTCCCTTCTTGTTTGAATGTGAAAACATTAAACCCTTTGGGAATACATAGTCCCCGTATACTTTTGAAGAAATGAACTTCAAGCTTTACTTTTTACTCTTTACTCAACTTGAACTTTAAGTCTTAAAACAAAGTTAAAATGTTTGTAAAAAAACTTCTTAAAATATGGTTCATGCCGAATTATGGACGTGAACTACTCAATGCAAGGTTTTCAATAACCATAGATGGAACTCAATACTTGGAAATCAAGAACTTCAATGATACTACTCATTTCAAGAATGCTCAACTCAGAGGGTTCATGCAGAATTATGAGCATGAACTATTCGACTTAAGGACTCAAAGGTACTTCAACTGCTCGACTTATAGGGTTCATGCAGAATTATGGGCATGTATAACCCAACTCAAGGACTTCATAGCTAAGATGTAATAGTCCTATGATTAGGAATATAATCTCAAAAAAATAAAATTAAGAACTCAATTCTCAAGACTTAGAACTTGAAGATACTACTCCTTTCAAAGATACTCAACTTATGAAGTTCATGCGGAATTTATGGGCATGAACAACTCAACTCGAAGGTTTACATAACAACATGGAACTCATTTAAACGAATCTTCTCATTCTCTTACTTACATCCTCAATACTTAGTTCAAATTAATAGTTGATCTCAAAGGATTAACAATTGAACTCAACGGCTTTCTTGGACTCTACTCTTTAACTCTCTCTTGAATGTGAATTATGAATTCAAAAGTTTGGTTCATGACATGAAAAATCTAGGTGATAGTGTAGATTCATGAATACATTCTCCTAACTCTCATGTTCACTTACTTGAGTCTTGAAACAAATTATTAGAAATTGTAGAAGACACCTCAAAAGGACTCAAAGAGACTTTCTCTAAATGATCAAAAGAACTCTCAAGACATAACTCTTATTTTGAATTATGAATTCAAGGTTATGATCATGTTATGAATGATTCCTAGGTGTTTGGAAGTAGTTTAGAGTGATTAGAATCAAAGGGAGTGAAGTTACACTTAAAAGGGGCTCAAACGGGAAAACCGACGGAAAAGGAGTAGGGGCAGGCGACCTAGCGCGTTCTGGGCGCGGGGCGCCAGCCCCTAACTTCAGAGACTGCATATGGGCGCACTGCAGGCGCGCTGCCCCATCCCCTTGGGCGCATCTGGGGCGCGCCCCGCCAGCCTCTCCCCAGGCAAAGTTTCGACGAATTTCGCCTCTCATTTTCTGACCCTAAATCACTTTTAATCGATTTTTTTCTCATGCTTCCTTAGATTCAATTACCCAACCTAAGTACACACTAATACACACTAATACACTCCAAACAATCACTTTTAACTCAAGAAAACATCAAAACCCCCAACAAGACAAGATTTATAATGAACCTCAAGAACACCTATCAAGAACTTAAATCCTTCAACTTTTTGAGAATGAAATTACGCTGAAAATAAGATGTTTGGCGTGTGGGTGAACTAACCCAACACTATGGAAGCTTACATACCTCTTAGGGGTTAAACCCATGGTGAAATTCCGCAACAAGACGCAAGAATCTCGACAAACGCTTGATCTTCTCCTCTTTTCTCATCTTTTCTCTTCTTAAACTCTCAACTAAAACCCTAGGCGTATATTAGGATTATAAAACTGAACCTAATCAGATTAGACCCCTAAAATATTACTAAAAATGAATTAAATTTGACTGAGTAAGGAAAAGACCAAAATACCCCTCTAAAATCCGGTTTTGACTTTCCTTATCTAGACAGCCCAACTTCGAATGGACATATCTCACTCATACGAACTCGAAATTTAGCAAACTCGGTGGCGTTGGAAAGATAATTCAAAGATCTTCCCTACGGTATCTGGTATCACACCAAACTCATCTTGAGCTAGAATTTATGGTTGTTTGAAGTCAACCCAAAACTCATACTTAGCTTAACTTGCAAAATTTCAGATTTTTCTATTTCCAATTTAATTCTTTATGAAACTCAAGGTGCTACATCTAGTTACCTTTACACTAAAGAAATTTTTAATTCCTTGGTAAAATCTCACTCACTACGAAGAACGGTTTGAGTCTTAGTTCGAAAATTTTCTGGGATGTTACAAATATCAAGTGGATTTATTCTTATGGATCCTAAATTTTGAAAATACGATAATTCTTTCAATTTTAAGAGTTAGAAAATGAGCGACTTATCAAATCAAAGCACTCAACAAGAGGAAAAAAGTTTCAAGGTTGCAACCTTATTTTGTAAAAATTTCAACAACCAAATTTGGAATTATAAAATCATAATTTCTAGTAATAAAAATTTGATATTAAATGATGCCTTTTAGGCTCTGATACCACATGTTATATTCTTAATATAATAAACTTTTAGATCAAACATTATAATATGAGATAAAATAGGTAAAATAAATTGGATCATGCGATATACTTATTTAGTCCTAATGAATTATAGGACGAACTCGATTTTCCTCTTACCCTATAAGACAACTACCACACACTTACATACACCACCTCACTAGACTTGTCAAGCACATAAAGTGCATGACTCAAAATCAAATATCACATTGTCTCATATAAAGAAAAAAAAAATGTTGTAAAACTGTGGATGACCATGTGACCATTCATTGTACCTAACTATTATGCTCAAGTAATAAGGCCAACACACAATAGCATGTTTGTATGGCCAAGTAACTTAAATTAATGAGGCTTATAAATAGTCTATTAGTTACTCATCTTAAGTACGAGAAAAACATAAAAGTGAAAACAAAGTTACTTGCTACTACTCTCTTCTTTTCTTCTTGTCATTTTATTTTTTCACATATTCTTTATTTTATAACACGTTATCAATACGAATTTGTTCATTCTTGATCAAGAATCAGTGGCATGCTTTTGTTGCCCAAATAAGTCTATATTATTTTTTCTTCACATATAGTGATAAATATATTATGTTGGTTGTTCTAAGACTGGGCACCGGACCGGGATGTACCGGTACCGTTCCTGTAGTCTATGGGACGGAACGGGACACCGTCAACCAGTACTCGTGATGGGACGAAACCGAATATTCATCCCAGTAATTCCGATAAATTTCGGTTCCGGTCCAGTAATCCCGTTAATTATTTTTTATTAATTAATTTATATTTTATAATTTATATATAAAAAAAATATTTTAAAAATCAGGTTGAAAAGCCTTTGAGGCTTTGACCTTTCGTCCTTTGAGTCTTTGACTCCTTTCCCACTGCCCCAAGTCCCTTTTTCTGAAAAGTTGTTTGTCACCTGCCCCCTTCCCACTGCCCCAAGTCCCTTGTCCCAACTCCCAAGACTCCCAACGGCAATTTTTCCAACGTCTCCAACTCTCCATTTCAACGATAATATTTCCAAACACATAATTACAAATTTCTAAAAACTATATATACTCACTCTCTTTATATTTTTAATTACAATTTACATATTTACAGTAACAATTAACAATTATTAATTTCTCTCAATTCTCAATCTTTCTCAAATTTGGAGGAGGAATCATCTTCGAACTTCAAGTTTCGACATTAATTTTTTAATTTTCAATTATAATCGTTTGTTCTTTACACAAATGTTTGGTAACTTCGCTCCACTCTCTAATCTTATATCTATTTTTTGTATTTATTATTTGTAAGTTTTTCTTATTATATTTTATTTGTTCTTGTTAAATTTTGTATTTTATAATTTATAATTTTATATCATGGAGTCTTCTAAAAAAAGTGGTAAAGGTAAAATAGGTGTTGCAGAAGGAGTAAAAAATATGTTTATAAGAACTAATAAAGGTTCTAGTTCTTCTAAATCTAAAGTTCCTCTTGTTATAATAAATACGGATGAATTATGCATGTGAATGAAACTAGTTTTTCTCGTTCCGATTCTATAGAATTTAATTTGGATAGTCCTATAATTCCCCATGAGCTTTATGAATGACATTATGGTAATTATCAAGAAAATGAAGAAGTAGAAATTGATGAAGATGAAGAAGTAGATTTAGATGATACACCGACTAGTCACGACCTCAATAGTACTGAAGTTCCACCTCAGGAGGACAATCCTCCGGTTGGAACTAGTCGTCCTCCTATTATTCCAACTAGGGGTAAGAACAAGGTAGAAGTACTAAAAATCACATATGTGGAAATTTTATTATTTGAATGATGAAATTTTTTTAGTATATGTAATATTTGTAAAAAACAATTTAAATATACATCTGGTGGGAGTGGAGGTTCAACGGGGGATTAAAAAGACATTTGATTCTAAAACATAAGAAAGAGTAGTTTGCATATTTATCTTCTCTTGGTGTTAATGAAGATTCTAGCGTTGGAGCATCGGTTAGAGGGTCAAATATGGTTCAAGGTGAATTAAATACCTCGAACCCAAGTGGTCCTCTTACACATCGAACCTATAATAAGAATCGTGATCGTGAAATTTTTGCTAAAATGGTCGTTGTTTGTGGTTTACCTCTTAGTTTTGGAGAGAGTCCGGGTTTTATTGCATATTTCGTGATTCATATAATCCTAGCTTTACTGGTTTATCAAGAGGCATGGTAAAAAGAGATGTTTTTGAATTTCAAGAAAAATATTGTCAATATTTGCGTGCCTATTTTGAAATAATGGATTGTAAAGTTGTTGTTACCACTAATATGGGTCGTAGTCCTAATGGTTTTGATTATTTAACTGTTACTGCGCATTGGATTGATTATAATTGGAATTTACAAAAAAGAATTATCGGTTTTAAAATTTGTCAGCAGAAAAAAACTGGGATATATATTGCTACTACTATGTTGGATATTTTTGATTTTTTCGATCTTTGTGATAAAGTCATTAGTATTACTTTAGATAATGTTTCTGCTAATTTAAATGTTATTAATATGCTAGAACCTAGACTTTGTTCTATTAGTAAATATGTTTTTCATGTTAGATGTGTTGCGCATATATTAAATTTGATTGTTAGTGATGGTGTGAAATTATTTAAAAATAGTTGTGAAAAAATTGATAATGCTTGTTTTTTTATTTTTAATATGCATAGTAATAGTAGAATTAATCGATTTAAAGAGCTTTGTAATGCATGCCAACTTCCATTTAGAAAAGTTCCAAAGCATGTAAAAACTAGATGGCATTCCTTTTATGATATGCTTGAAGTTGCTTATGCATATAGAGATCCTATTACAATGCACCTTAATTCTCATAATGCTTATTCTGATTCAAAACTTCATGATAGTGATTGGGAAGAAGTAAATGAACTTAGAATATTTTTGAAATCATTTTATGATGCTACTAAAAAAAAAATTGGAATGTATTATCCTACTATTTCTGAAATTTTAATACATGTATGTGAGATTTCATCTCTCTTTGCTGAATATAAAACAAATGAACTATTTGCAAATGCTATTGAAGCTATGATTTCAAAATTTAAGAAATGTTTTTTACCTATCTCTCAAATTTATTTAACTGCAATTATTTTCAACCCTGAATATAAAGAATATGGTGCAAAAGCTTTAGTTGAATGCATTTATCAAAATTTAGATATTCAACCAGATGAAGAACCTGATTCCGTAACACGTAAAAATAGTATAAAATTACTTGCTAAAGAAATGTATGATAAATATTGTTCCTTAGATAATGTTGAAAATCTTCAAATGTCTATGCCTCAAGTAGGTGCCCATGGTAGAATGAAACATAAACTTGATCTTGATTCTTCTAATAAATGTGAATTTGTTAAATATCTTGAACAGGGTTCATATAATATTACAAACGAGGAAGGTATACCACAACTTTTGAACTGGTGGAGGGATCGTGGAACTCAATTTCCAAAACTTAGTAGGATGGTGAAGAAAGTTCTTGCAATTCAAGGATCATCAGTAGCTTTGGAGGCAGCTTTCAGCGTGACAAGATTTCAAATTGGAGACCACAGATATTCGTTAGCAGAAGACAATTGGAGATATCGGTGTTGTTTAGAAATTGGATAAATGTTGAGCGGAGAAATCTAGGACTTCCAAAGTTAAGTAGTCAATATGAACTTTTCATAGATTCAACCATTGGATATGGTAGTGACGACGGCATGGAACTTCAAGATCGTCAACGAACTTTACCAAGACCAGTAGTTAATAACGGTCAATCTATAGCTAAGTTAGAGAAAGGCTTTGTAGGACGATACAACTATTAGTATTACATTCGAGGCTTAGTTGAAACAGAACCCTTCCTAGAAGGTGGCTGCGTAAATTAGGCACTCTACTAATAGTTGTAAATTGTAATACAAAGTTGAATAAATTGGATTGGTATATTTTTTAATTTGTGTCATTGTTATATACTTTTATTTTTATTTATTTTTTTAAAATTACAAACTAAAGTTATTTAAATTACAAGTTATACTTTATAACTTATAACATATTAATAAGTAATAACTTATAAACTTCAAAAGATTCAAATTTAAATCTTGAAAACTTAAGCTCAATTTTTTTTAAAAAAAAAACTTCATTAAACTCAACTTACAAACTTAATAAGTAAAAGTTTAAAAAAAATATCTTTAAAATAAACTTTAGTAAAATTATATTATAAATTTCAAAACTATTAAAATTTGAACTTAGAAAAATAAAAAAGCATTCATATTTTCGTGATACAAAATAACTAAAAAAAATT
This sequence comes from Solanum stenotomum, assembly GCF_019186545.1. Classification (NCBI taxonomy): domain Eukaryota; kingdom Viridiplantae; phylum Streptophyta; class Magnoliopsida; order Solanales; family Solanaceae; genus Solanum; species Solanum stenotomum. The sequence continues at coordinate 7,144,072 of NC_064293.1, forward strand.
ATTATTTTTTGAAATATGTGTCGTCCCGTCCTGTTCCGTTCCGTTCCGGTCCGGTACCATCCCGATATATAGTGGGACGGGACGGAACCGAATATTCATTCCGGAAATCCCGGTCCGATTCATCCCGGTACCGGTCAACAAAGTGATCAACCTGTCTCGTTCCGATCCGATACCGGTTCGTTTCGATCCGATACCGGATCGTTCTGGTCCGGTGCCCAACCGTTGATCTACATGTTTAGTCTACTTCTTCATATGTTTCTATTTGAAGCAAAAGTTTCACTACATAATTTTTACCTAATATTAGTTTTGAGACATGTGCGTTGCACTTGAATATCAAATCATGTACTACACTATTTCAAAAAATAATGTCAATATTATTAAATTAATATTTTAAGTAAACAATTATAAATGAAATTATAAAGCATAAGTTCCTATGAATAGTGGATGTGAACTTTCTTATGATTACTACTGAAATTGTCAAATCAAAAAGGTAATGTGACACCACTCTATGACCTCCGATTAGATTTATCTTTTCCTTCTTCTTTTTTAGATTTTTTTCTCATTTTAAAATTAATTGTGATATGTAAAAATAAAAATTTCACTCTTAAAATCTCTTAGTTACAACTATTAAATATAGTTTTTCCTCTCTCCCTATAGTGCATTACTTCGTTATTATTGTATTGTTGGAGCTCATGCTTTTAATATAATATAAATAAATAAATATGATATAAAATATAGAAAATATACTACATTGGATGTTTTTAGTTGGAGTATTATACTAATTTAAAATTGAAGTTATGGAGTGTTCAAATTCCACTAAACTTTGAGATTCTCAATATCGGTAAATCACACTTGAGTTTTTAAGAAGAGAAGAATAATAGAAAACTTAAAAAACTCGTAATTTAGAAATGTGAGGAAACCCCTCCATTTATAGTTAACAAATGGTAGTATGAACATGTACTTATTGTGTTTAATCATAACCCTTAGAAAGGTCACAACCCTTCGAAAAAATCACAATTCATCAGAAAAGTCACAGCTCTTAGGAAAAGCCGTAACCATTCGATGCGAAAGAGGTGTGTGCTTTTAAAATAAAATAATAGAAATAAAATATAATATAAAATATAGAAAGATATACCAAATTGAGTGTTTGAAGAAGAAGAACAATAGAAAACTTAAAAAGTTCGTAGTTTAAAAATGTGAGGAAACCTCTCTTTTTATAACCAACAGAAGGTAGTATGAAAAGATGTTTATTGTGTCTTGTCAAAAAAGTTGCAACCCTTTAAAAAAGTCAGAACCCTTTAGAAAATTCACAACACTTAGAAAAGGTCATAACTCGTTAGAAAAGTCATAACTCTTTGGAAAAGTCACAACCCTTCGAAAAGGTTATGACTCATCGAAAAAGTCATAACTCTTTGAAAAAGTCACGACCCTTCAATGAGAAAAGATGTTTGCTTTTAATATGATATTATATAGCATAAATATAATATAATATAAAATATATATATAGAAGATATACTAAATTTTGTGTTTTAATTCGGGGGTATTATAATAAGTTAACATTTAAGATAGGTAGTTCATCCTTTTAAGGTAGTATAGATAGATAGAAATTAAAGATATATACAGATTTATCTAATTTTAATTTGATACGAAATTTTAAAAAATAAGGAAGACTTTTATTTTAAGGATATGTTGACTATACAAAAATGTCTTTTAACTTTGTGATCTTAAACATGTAACATGAAGTGTTGGAATTGAAGAATTGTTCCCCCCCCCCCCCCCCCACCCCCCCACCCCAAAACACACACACACAAAAAAAAGAACATTCTATTATAAACAGAATAAAAATAAAATAAAAATACAACAAATAAATTGGAAACAGAGGAATACTTAAAGGACCATTTTTAGAAATCATAAAATTCTTTCTTTTATAATTATCACAATGATGACTATTATAATTTTGTCCTTCACATCCATATTTATATGTTCAATCATAAACAATGTGGATAACCATGTGACTCTTCATTGTACCTAACTATTATGCTCAAGTAATGAGGTCAACACACTGTAGCATGTTTGTATGCTAACTTGAATTCATGAGGCTTATAAATAGCCTATTAGTTACTCATCTTAAGTTTGAGAAAAACACAAAAGTGAAAAGAAAGTGTTATTTACTACTACTCTTTCTAGTCTTTTCTTCTTGTCATTTTATTTTATTACATATTCTTTATTTTATAACAAAACCTTTTTTTAAAAAAATGAATAGTCTTATATTTTTCATCGATGGAATGTTGATGCTGGAATTTATGAAAAATGCAGGTCTTTATTTTTTTGAAGCTCATACTTTACTGAATCAAATGAACCTAGTAATTGTGATTTCAACTGGACACAATTCATGTGATTACGTAGTCAATTTGTCTAATTTCTCAATGCAAAGGATTGAGTACTTGTTGGAGAAACTAAATAATTTTGTGAATAGAGAGATGGGTCTTGAGTTGACCCTAATGAAAAGGAAAAAGAAGAGAAAAATGGTGTGTATGTAGAAAACACACAACTAGAGAGAAGGGAGGATATTATTTCTTGATGATAATTGCGTACAATACGTATGCTACTCATACAATTACATACGGCCACAAGTAGAATCCTAGTACAACTACAAATCTAAGGAGATACGCTAGAATAGGATTAGAGTTAGGATACAAGGTATACTACTTCTATTCTAACTCTATTTCGCAACACTTCCCCTTAAGCTAGTGAGAGGTGGAACACTCACTCCTAGCTTGCTTTGAGACTTTGTGAACTCCTGTTTTGTCAATGCCTTGGTGTGAATGTCAGCTAACTAGTCTTTTGATCGAACAAAGCGTGTGACAAGATGTCCTCTGGCTACCTTCTCCCTAACAAAGTGATAATCCATTTCTACGTGTTTAGTTCTAACATGTAAGACTGGATTTACAGTCATGTATAATACACTGATGTTGTCGCAGAACAATATAAGAGTTGTCTTTAAGTAAACTCCAATGTCTCTTAGGATATAGGTGATCCAGGTGATTTCAGTTGCAGTAGAGGCAAGTGCCCTGTATTATGCCTCAGCACTCGACCTTATTGCTTCTTGGAGGCCCAAGATATGCAGTTTGCACCTAAGTAAATTGTGTATCCCATAGTTGACCTTCCTGCTGTTGCACAATCTCCCCAATCTGCATCTGAAAACCCATATAATATGAGAGGTAATCGTGCAAGAACTCTCAGGCCATATTGTGAAGTGCCCTTCACATATCTAAGAATTATTTTCACAGTATGAAGATGCTCACTGTTTGGGGTTTGCATAAACTGACTAACCAAGTTGATGATATGTCAAGTCTGGTTAGAGTGAGTCATTGGAGACTTCCTACAATGCTCATGTACGTAGAGACATCAATCAAATTGCATGTGACCTATTTTAAACCATGTTTTGTGCCAATAGTGTACTGACTGCTTTGGCAAGAGCCATGTCAGTCTTCCTAAGTAGCTCAACAACATACTTCCCTTGATTCAAATGAATACCATCCTTGAAGTACCTTACCTCAACTACTAGGAAGAAATGTAATGGTCCAAGATCCTTCATGGCAAACTCCCTTCCAAATCCTGTTATTATATTTGCAATGAGCTCAGAAGAGCTACCGGTGATTATTATATCATCCACATACAACAGAAGCAGAATCATCTCTCTATCACACTGAAGTATGAACAATGAGGAATCTGCCTTAGTACACTTAAACCCAAGGTGAAGTACATGGATACTGAACCTATCAAACCATGCCCTAGGTGCATGTTTAAGACCATACAATGATTTCTTGAGTAGGCAAACATGTTTTGGATATTGTTCATCAACAAAGCCGGGAGGTTGGCTCATGAACACTTCCTCCTGGAGATGTCCATACAAGAAAGCATTTTTGACATCTAATTTTCTGATAGGCCATTGTAGACTAAATGTAATTGATAGTACTACTAAGGTATCTTCAAAGTCAATGCCTTCAAGTTGTGAATATTCCTTTGCCACTAACCTGGCTTTATACCTATCTATAGTACCATCTGACTTTAATTTGGTCTTAAACACACATTTGGAGCCAACTACATTCATGCCTACAGTTCTTGGTATCAAGGTCGAAGTCTGGTTTTTGTGCAAAGCATCAACTTCTTCTTGTATTGCTGCATACCAATGTGGACTTGCTAGTGCTTGTTTCACAGTGGTAGGTTCCATGTTCAATTTTCCTGCGCTAGTGAGGTGTGAGTTATGGACATTTGCTTAGCTTTATGCCTTGTGACCATGTGGTGTCCCTCTACATTGTTTTATGTACCTTCATTTTCATTTATAGAAGTTTCCATAGGATCAGTTTGCTTAGTGTTAAGCCAATTTGAGAAGTCAACTTCCAGTTGTACATTGGGCACTTGCGCTTCATTGGTGCCATTACACTTGTATTTGCAGGAGTCGAATTCGTTGAGTTATCAATACCTTGATCATCTCCTGACAGAACTTCCACATCTTGACCATCGTTGTTGTCACTATGGTTGTCTTCACTATCATACTCTGAACTAGAGGTAGTCAGAACTTGTCCAGAAGGTTCAGGTGAACCTGAATGTCTTGTTGTAGTTGTTGGTGCAATTGTTTCAGTCAAGTTGTCCAACACTTCCCTTGAAGTGATAGTGTCACTTGAACTGGTATCTGGATCCTGCACAGTGGAGAAAATTCAAGGAAAGTGGCAAGATGAGGTGAGGCACTAATATTACGCTTATCACTCTGTACATAGGGCAATGCGAGCTAATCAAATATGACATGCCTAGACACATACACCCTCCTGGTATGTGGGTGGTAGCACCTATATCCTTTGTGTAGGCTACTATAGCCAATAAATATACAAGAATATGTCTTTGGTGAGAACTTAGTCTTTCCCTTTAGGTAAGGATAACATCTGCAATCAAAGACTTTCAAGCTATTATAATCGGGAGAGGCACCAAAAAGTTTCAAAAAGGGGATCCCATTCTTTAGAACTGAGGAAGACATTCTGTTTATTAGAAACACATTAGTTAGAAAAGCTTCTACCCATAAAAACTAAGGCAACTTAGCATGAAACAACACGAGCATGCCAGTTTCCACTATGTGTCTATGTTTTCTCTAAGAAACTCAATTTTGCTCAGGAGTGTGAGGACAAGATATTTTCCTAATGATGCCACAGGTATCCAAATGCTTGACAAACTCAAATTGGATAAATTCACCACCTCCATCACACTGGAAATTTTTTATAGTTATTGAAATTTATATTTCTACCATTTATTGAAGCTTGAGAAAGACTTCATAGAATTCAGATTTGTTCTTCAAAGGATAGAGCCAAGTATATATAGTATTATCATCCACATAGATAGAGCAAAGTATATCTAGTATTATCATCCACAAAGATCACAATGTATTTTGTGTAAAGGAATCTGCTCAATTTTATTTCTCAACTCAATAGAAAGTTTACAACCTTTCCCTAATTGACAGCTAGTACAGTTATTGGTCACCTTATTCCAACTCCTAAATCGATGCATTTATTGCTACTTAAAATTTTTAAAGACTTCAGACTAAGATGTCCTAATCTAGAATGCCAAATACTATCTGAATTCTTCCAATCTTGTGTTGTTGTTAAGGCAAAGAGATTGTTATATTCCAGTTGATTGAGTCCTCTTGCATTAGAGCCCTTGGCCAGTGGTGTTCCTGACTTCTTGTTCTTAATAAGATAACCAAATTCATCAAACTCAAGAGTTGCATAATTGTCTTTTGCAAGTTTACTAACTGAAAGATGATTCTTTGTGATTTTAGGGACTATCAGTATATCTTTAACTTTCAAACCTGACTTGTTGAGATTTCCAACATGTGTAATTTATAATTGCGAACCATTCCCAAAAATTATTTTGTATGTCCCATTATAGATTTAAAGATTAGATAGATTACCTAATGTGTTTGTCATGTGAGTTGTTGCACCAAAATCCACATACATTGTAACATCTTCACCTGTGGTATTCTGCAAGTTCATAGCATATAGGGCCTGCAAAAGATCATCTTAAGCTTGATAAGAGTAATCCCACCTATAGAAGCACTTCAAAGCAGTGTGATTATTTCTACCACATATTTGACATAGAGTAGGCATGGGTTTTATTTTTTCACTGTTTGTAGTCTGCATATTCTGACTGTTTTGATTATTATTCGACTGTCCAGCAACCCTGAATCCTCTCCCGCTTGAGTTAAAACTAGAGTTACCTCTCCTGTGATTGTAACTCCCTCGACCCTTACCTCTCTGTGAAGTAAAGGCCATGTTATAGTCTTGTTGGGGCACCTCTTCCTCTTCTTCTCTCATGTCAAAACCTCTAAGAGCATTGACAAATTGATTTAAGGAATTTCCCAACATAACAGTCCTAAATGGCCTGTAGTTTGGACCTAGTCCTCGGGCAAAGTTAATGACTTTGTTGTCTTCATCAACTGGCTTGTGTATGGCAACAAGTCCATCACATATGCCTTTGAATTCTTTCAAGTACTCATCAAGTTTCTTGGTTCCTAACTTAATGTTCTGCAGTTGTTGCTTAAGTTGGAACACTTTATCCTTTATTGCTAGAAGGTAGGCTTCCTTCAATCATTCCCACATCTCATTGGTTGTTGAGCAACCCACAATAAGATACATGCTCTCTTCAGTCATAGTTCATGAGATCCAGGTTCTTAGCAGAACATCTTGCTCATTTCAATTACTGTTGGAAGCTTTCTCCTATCCATCAACTGCCTTTCCATTGTTATCTTTGGCTGGAGTTTCAACTTCATCAGGTTTGTTTTCTTGGACCAACTTAGTCACCTTCATTACTTGCATCAATTGTAGAATTTGTGTTCTCCATATAAGGTAATTGGTAGGTTTAAGTTTGATAGGACACGCAGCCATAAGATGGTGCAATGAAGACGTTGGAGGGACAACGAGGCTGACAGTGAAGAGGAAGCCATTGGTTCTTGAACAAGTTTGATGCAACATAGGTTTATGTGTGTTAATGTTCTGATACCATGTAGAAAACACAACCGAAGAGAAGGGAGGATATTATTTCTTGATTATAATTGCATACAATACGTATGCTACTTATACAATTACATACGGCCACAAGTAGAATCCTAGTACAACTACAAATCTAAGGAGATACATTAGAGTTAGAATAGGATTAGAGCTAGGATACAAGGTATACTACTTATATTCTAACTCTATTTCGCAACAGTATATATTTTACTATTATTTTATTACCAAGAACGGAGAATAAGCAACCTCATCTTCGACAACACGTATGTTATTTGGAATTGATATTCAATTTGAGGCTATTTTGGTCAATTCATTCTTTTTCAAAGCTACTTCTTCGCTTTTCTAAGACACATCAACTTCTAAGTTCTTTGCTTGGACAATTGTACCCTTTGTTTTGTGATAGCTAACATATTGCCAATCATGTTTATATGTCATAATCGGACCCACTCTCTTGCTTTATCATGGAGCAACCTTATTGCTTTCTTTAGGCGTTTAATTATCGTGGTCATTTTTTTTCCATTTTAATTTGTTTGTTTATTTTATTTTATTTTAGTTTGTTATATATTTGAGAACCACATAAACAATATTATAGATTACAATAATTAATAATTTAAAAGACATAAAAATTTAGTTGACTCTCAAAATTATATTGTGCCTGATAAAATGGGACTAAGAGAGTAACATTTATTGTTTGAGAATGACCTAAAAATTACTATAAATCATAATAATTAACAACTAAAAATATAGAAAAGACATAAAAAAAAATTGGTGAACTCTCAAAATTTTATAGTGGCACATAGAAAGTAATATATGTTATTTAAAAATTACATAAAAAGTACTATAAATTACAATTAATAACTTAAAATATCTATAAGACAACAAAAAAAAAGGCTAATTTTGTATTGCTTGTGTCCTAAATTGGGATTGAGATGGTTTTAAAAAATTTAATCTTGATTATACATCATAAAATAGCCGAAAAATTGAGATGGTGTAATTTTTTTAAAATAACCGATTGAACCGTCCCATTGACATCCCTACTTCTACTCTATTTACTTTTACTTAAATTTAGAAAGATATGTTTCATTTCTACCCTCATTCTCATCGCTACATTTATTTGCTATTTGAAATTGAAATTAAAAAAACAAATGACAAATAAGTTCTATATTAGCTTACTTATGAGAAAAACATATTATAACAATATTTACTAATTTTTTAACAGTATATAATGTATAACAGTTAGGGGTGTACAAAATCGAACCGAAAACCAAATCAAACCACAAACCGAGTCAAATCAAAAGAAAAACCTCGACTAGTGATTTGGTTTGACTTGGTTTGTTATTGAAAAAAAACCCCAACTATATTTGGGTTGTTTTGGTTTTAACTAAAAAAATCAACCCGAGACCAAACTAACCCGACATTATATATATAATTTTAAAATTTTATTTTATACATAAAAATATTTACTTTGATATAATTTTAAAATATTTCTTATACTTTTTCAAAATTTTTATCTTTTAATATATTATTTCAAGTTTGAAACTAAGAATTCTGAATGGTCCAATAAAGATTATAGTTCACCGATGTTGGTAATTATAATAAAGCTTAAATCAAAATCAAATTAATACTAATGCAAAAAAAAAAATCAATTCAACACTAAGAATAACAATAATATTGAATATTCGTTCTTTAGTTTTACATTGGTTTAGACAATTAAAATACATAATATAATTTTAATTTCATTTAATATTTAGTCATGTAACTAATACTTATTAAACTTATTTTAGCATGATTTAGTACTTTTAGATTATGATCATTTTCATTATGACTTGTTAATTTGCAATATTTGTTTTACGCGATTTCATTATTATTATTTTTGTTGGATATTTTAGTGTCATTAATCATATCATATTTTGTGTTATTTTAAAAAAAAAACACCTTAGTTGTATTTTAATAGGAATAAAGAAATATTTGAAGTACAAGTAAATTATATGTTTGTATGAATATTTTACCAGAAAAACTCGAAACAACCCGAAAATCCAAAAAAATTCGAAAAAAACCCGAGTTTTATTGGTTTGGTTTGGTTTATAAATTTAAAAATCTGACACAAATGGTTTGGTTTGATATTTGAAAAACCCGAACCAACCCGACCATGTACACCCCTAATAACAGTAATATAACTTCATCCCAGATGTATAAATAGAAATCTTTCCTAATAGATGAAAGAGAAGGAACAATTTTTTACCCTTTTTTGTAATATATAAATAAAATATTTTAACTAATGTAAGCCAACTTCCCAGCAAATACATATTGGACAACCTAAAATATCTAAACAAAAATTTAAATTTGGAAAAAGGCATAAATTTCTCCATGAACTTGTTATAAAAAGTCAGTTACATGATTAAACTATTGTAACGACCTATTACACACCTGAATTATTTAAAAGTGAATTTATTTCAACCCTAACGAACATACAACCAGTCAGATGATGAGAAAGTGTTTCACACTCGCGTCACGTCATTAGCATATCACTGCCACATCAATACTTACGTCAAATTTCAAAAAACAAAATTCATGTCACCCAATTGCTTCTTCTTCCTTATACACCATCAAACCCACCGTTAAACCACTACCATTGTTGCTACTATCACAAAATTCACTTCTCTATCACCATAGATTTCACCACCCACAACCAAATTCACCACTAGAATCTTCCACAATCACTGCCATCATCAAAAATTGATAACCATAATAAATTTAACTACATTCACCATCGAAACCCTATCACTGCCATTGAAATTCATCACAATCATAACCATAAATTTCAGCATCCACATCAAAATCATGAGTTTCATTGCCATTATCGAAATTAAAAGTCATATCACACTAATTTTATAATTCATCACCAAACCCACTGTCACACCCCTTTTTGCGCACAGCGGCGGAAGGGTTTTTCCAATTTAAGTGACAATATTGAATTAGGGATTTATGTTTTTTTTTTTCAAAGTCGCCACTTGGAATTGAGTTATGGTGTTCCAAGTCACCTTTTTGTTTAATCCCTAATCAAAAGGAAATGACTCTTTATTTGGTTTGCGAACTAGAAATTCGGGTAAGGAATTCTGTTGACCGAGGGGAAGGTATTAGGCATCCCTCGAATCCCGTGGTTCTAGCACGGTCGCTTTTATTGACTTATACTTATCTTGATATATTTTTGGATAATTTGTATAGGCTATGATTTGCTCGCATTTTTATTGTTGAATTTTGATTTGGTCTCAATCCAGATGCGTAACCGCATTCTTGGTCTTGACATTTAGAGACATAACTGTCTTCTTTCTATCACACCTAATAATCTATTTTTTCTATAAGTCTCTACTTTAGATTAATAAAATTTAATTATATTATTGGACAAGGTACATCACTGCATCCTTGATCATATTTTTTTATGTCTCAAAAAAGATGCGCAACCGCATTCTTAATCGAAACAAATAATTTTAACGTACCTAAAAGTTTGTCTAATGTTAAAAGAAAATACTTAGTCTTATTTTTGTGAATTTTAGACAACTAATCTTTTATTTTATTATTATATTAATCGATAATATTTTTAATCAAATAGTTCTCATGACAAAGAATTCAACTAATCTGAAATAGAGTAAATTCCAGTTTAACAACATAACATATTTGTGTAATGCCCATTTATTATAGGTGAAGTAAATAGACAATTAATATAAACATTAAGGTATGACAATACTATAAAAACGATAGGTTAGGCACGATAAAATTAAACAACAACAATTCTTGCATAATGATAGGATTTTATTCATCTTTAGGGATTTGCACTAGGAAATAACATAAATATAACTCAAAATGTCAATATTCATTTCAATCAAATTATGACTGTAACAAAATATAAGAAAATATATCACATAGTTACATCAAATTCCATGAATAAATTAAAGATTTAAGGCAAAGTTATACCTCAAATGAAGAAAATGAGTACCGCAAAACCTTAATCGAAGCTCGATGAAAACACCCACAAATATTTGTTTATGTGGATGTATATTGTTTTTTTTT